>NC_020187.1:919388-1031453 GCF_000315915.1 Henningerozyma blattae CBS 6284
GATCTTGTCTTTTTGCGTTAACGAGGAAAGCTTCTGAATAACATCATAGGAGTCAAACTTACCTTGGAAGGCTTGTTTAAAAGCCTCTTTGAAGGCGTCAAAGGCCATTTCGGACACATCGTGATTGCCAGAGAAGGTCATGAACCAGTCTAAGGCCGGACCATATAAATTAGCAGCCAAATGACAGATACGTTCATAATCGTTCGTAACACGTTTTACGACAAACTGCACTTCGAGGGATTGCAAAAAACTATGCAACTTGATAATATCTTTACGCTCACCGGTAAAGTCATGAGGAACTTTAATTTCAACTGGCATGACAACAACAGGAGAAGACATAGTGACAAAATAACCGAAACAGTGGGATAAAACAATAATAATACTGGGATTCAAGAGAGTTAGACATTGTTATACAGTGTTTAAGATGTAAAGACGATTGCTTTATTTAGACATATATAGTAAATTCTATAACTAAAATGAATATATTTCTTAAATAGGGGTTTTCGATATAAACAGAAAAACACATTTTAAACAACAAGTCACGTGATAAGTATTTTTTTTACCACTAATTAGAAAATGATATAATCATATTCCAGCACACAAGTATGTAACTAGCAGTTGCTCAGTGTTGTGTATAATTTCTAGTTAGCAACTTGTAGATGAGTACGAGGTCAATCTTGTCTACAGCAAACAGAGGCAACTTGGCCGAGTGGTTAAGGCGATAGATTAGAAATCTCTTGGGCTCTGCCCGCACAGATTCGAATCCTGTAGTTGTCGTTTGGTTTCGTGGTCTAGTTGGTTATGGCATCTGCTTAACACGCAGAACGTCCCCAGTTCGATCCTGGGCGAAATCATATTTTACATTTCTTTTTTGCTGCAATTCGCAGCAGTCACGTGACACGCTCTGCCAAAGCGGCTAACACGGACGAATCAGATTGCAGTTGTAGCAAACAAACCACACTCTTTTATTTTAAGAAACAAGGCTCTTGCCGTTGCAAGCATAGAATTCCCGTTCGGGACGATATTGTGAGCACCAAACACGCATAGGGAATTGGCTCACACATTGCTTTACGTAGTGCATTGGGCATTTCGGGCTTGCTACTTGCTGCTTGTTTCTTGTTTCTTGTTTCTTGTTTCTTACTCCACCCTCCACCCTCCACCCTCGACCGTATTGCTCCACCCTATCCCTGTATGTTTCACGCTCTATGTTTCAGGCTCATGCACCGGCTAACTCGGCACATACATCACCGGAAACGGCACAGCCTGGCAACTGGTAGTCCGGAACGGTCTTGGTCTTTTGCCTTTTTCCTTTTGCCGTATCCTTGCATGTGTCCCCGCCGCCTCGTTGAGATTGTCCAGGGGTTCCAAAGGGGCAATGCCATGCTCTGATCTGAGCTGCCTGAAACAGACACTCCCAGATTCTTTGCCAATTCGGGCACGCCTGCTGCATCGGGCATCGCAGTCTGTGCAAAGTGGCAGTTGCCTCTTTCGGCCGCATGTCCAAGGGAAACGTTTCCGCATTGGGCTGGCACGCGCTGCTGCGTGCGTTTCTCTGCGCTTGCCGCAAGGGGCAGATCTGCACACGGCACACAATGCGGGACGCGGTGCGCGCGTGTCTGTGGGCCACAACGCACTGCTGCGCGTCCACTCTGGCTTGCCGTCGTCTGCGGTCGCGTCTGCGGTCGCGTCTTCGCAGTAGGCCGTGGCCGGCCACTTAGACTTCCGCAAACGGAAACCGCCAGGGCGCGCGTATTCCGTGCGCGTGCTTCTGCGGGCTGCCTTCTGCAGGCGCGTCTGTTTACTCGGCACCCCTGACCAAACACGGAAAAAAGACCTCCCATCGTTTCGACCACTTGGCTTAATATGCTTATGGCGGTTTGATGCAGACTGAGACTTTAGTGTCACAGCTAAGGCAGCTAATGTAGTCGTTTGCCGAACAAAGAGACTCCATGGGTCACAGCCACTCGATGCAGTCTTAGTTTGCCACCGGGCCAAAAAAAGAAAAAAAATATAATATACTATAATAGAATAGAATAGAATATTATAATACTATGATATTATACCGGTTGCAGCCACCTTGCCGTGGTATATAATGGGCGGTTGATTTTGTGGTCTTGTAATTTGGCAGTGTTTGGCATTTCCATTTGCCACAAAGCTTTGCTCTGTAGCTGTATCTGTATCTGTATCTGTATCTCCAGATCCTTCACTCTTCTACTTCTCACTCGCACAAACATACACAAGTACAATCACAAGTACACAAGTTCACAAGTACAATCACAAGTACAATCACAAGTACAATCACAATGAATAAACTACTTCTCGCTCTATCGGCTGTGGCCGCAGCTGGAGCCATCGAAATCGATACCCACAGTAAGGAATCCATCTGTAACGCCACGTCGTTGATTCAGGACGGGCTGCTGGATTACTACGAGGGCAATCGTTACGGTGGTACCGTCGGTATTTTCCAGCCACCTTACTACTGGTGGCAATCCGGTGAAGCGTTCGGCTCACTGCTAAACAATTGGTATCTGTGTCAAAACGATACTTACGAAAAATTGATCTACGACGCTATCTTGGCCCAAGCTGGTCCTAATTATGATTTCGTCCCCAAGAATCAAACCATGGTCGAAGGTAACGATGATCAGGGTGTCTTCGATATGACTATCTTGGATGCCATGGAAAGAAACTTCACTGCCCCTCCAAAGGGTTCTCCATCTTGGTTGGACATGAACCAACGTGTTTTCAATTCCATGTACGACAGATGGGACACCACTTCTTGTAACGGTGGTATCAGATGGCAAATCTACTCTTGGAACAACGGGTACGACTACAAGAATGCAGTTTCTACTGGTTCCTTGTTCCACATCGCCGCTAGATTGGCCCGTTACACCGGTAATGCCTCTTATTTCCAGGTCGCAGACACCATCTTCGATTGGTTGACCTCGGTCAACTACGTCATGTTCGACGACAAGTACGGTTACGTCATGGACGGTGCCTCCATTGAACAGAACTGTACCGATATCACCCGAATCGAATGGACTTACAACTTTGGTATCATCATGGACGGTTGTGCTTATTTGTATAATGCCACCAACGGTTCCGCCAAATGGGAACAATGTACCACCAAATTGTTAGCCGGTGCCAAGGACGATTTCTTCGACAAGAATGATATCATGTACGAAGCTGCTTGTCAAACAAACAACAAATGTAACAACGACCAACGTTCTTTCAAAGCTTTGCTTGCCAGATTCTTGGGTACCACCAGTGTCCTTGCCCCCTACACCGAATCCACCATCAAGCCAATGATCAACGCTTCTGCCATCGGTGCTGCCAAATCATGTAACGGTGGTTACGACGGCCACACTTGTGGTTTAAGCTGGCAAAAGGGTACCAACGACGGTTACTACGGTATGGGTGAACAGATGTCTGCTTTGGAAATCATCCAAAACTTGTTGATCAACGATTACCCACCACCATTAGTCGCTCCAAACGGTGGTTGTTTCAACGAAACCGTCAACGACACTCAAACCCGTTTGAGACCTCCAAGAGGCTTGAACGTCACTTCAAGAACCACTTTGAACGGTACCGTCATCCCACAAGGTACTTTCATCTACATCAACGACACAAACATCACTGGTGGTGTTTCTGTTGTTTTGAATTCAAACACCACTGCCGGTTCTTACTTGTACTTGAACAGCACCAATTTGACCGCAGGTACCTACATGTTCTACGAACCATCCACCCAAGTCGACATCGTCGGAGGCTCCATCTTCAACTGTTCAAGCAACAACTTGACCCACTCCTTCGATTTATTCTGTAAATTGACAAACTCTTCCGACGGATCCTTTGTCTTTTACAACAATACAAACTTGGTTAACGATCTAAGAAACTTCTACAACACTACAAACATCACCATCGGTACCACCATCTTAAAGGGTAACACCGACGCAAACTTGACCTCTTCCATCATCTCTCAAAACAGAAAGAAAATCCAAACTAAATCATAATCGGACGAACGTCTAGATTATACTATACTATACTATACTATACTATACTATATTATATGATAACTTTTTTTGTTTCCCTTCTAATTTCTAATACCCCCCTCCTACCCGCCTCACCTCTTATGATCGTTATTCATTGGTTCGTATTTATTTCTATTCTATATCCATTACCACTATTCTCACTATATATTACATATTTAATAAATTGACTTTACAAAAACAAAGTGGACGGAGCATACCACTCACTCCCCCCACCCTCTGGTGACCCCGTCATAGACATATTGCTCGACACTTCCCGGGCGGCAGCATCTTCGGCTGCAGCCCTTTCAACTGCAAATATGAGACATATCCAAGAAATATGTCTCATTAAAATATACATATTGATCCCTTCTTTTATCACCCTCTTTATTGCTATATTCTCTCAATACCATCCTCCTGTCTCACTGCCATCGCTCAACAGACCAGGCCTTCCTTTCTCATGCGCCTTTCATGGTAAGCAAACATCCTATGGTCATTAGGAACTATCACGACAATTTGAAACATCATCTTGACCCAGTCAACATTCCTAAATGCAATGAATGACAAAGCTACATCGATTCCCATCGCCTCATCACTGTATCTGTACTACTTCAGAACCAGCCTCTTCTCGTGTTAACGAATTACTTCACCCCTGCTCCCGCCCCCGCCCCCCCGTTTTAGTAGCTTCACCCACCATGAGCTCGTTGATACTATCCATGCCCTCGATTTTACTGTTCCTCTTTCAACCATTCTTGGCCTCAACAAGAGAATCATTACCTTACTGATCTCTCCAATCAAATTAATAAAGCATCCTATTGAAGGACCTCAACCCCTCAACCACAGTCACAGATACCACACCGTCATCTGCCCTGTCAACTAGCATGGTATACAGTCTCAACCTCTCCTGATAAAGAACCAAACATTAGTATTCAACATATACTACACTGTGCCATTCACAACAGACCGTCGTCGTTTCTCCATTCCCTTAATCGTTCCTGAAAAAGCTATCTTCCTCGACCCTAACCCCAGTCTTAACTCAACCCCTGAACAACTATCTACTTCCTCTCTCTAGACACTACAACAACTGACTTGCCTATCCATGTCTACTCTATTACTACCTCTTCTATAAAGCCCACTTCCTTCACTAATGAAGAGAGTAACCTAATCATACAATCCTATGCAAATAACTTACACATCGCAGAAGCCCACCCGTCTCTGTCCAACCTGGTGACCTCGTCCTCATTGAAGACCAGATCCACCTCAATTCCCATAGTCGCTCCCCGTAAATCGACACCCAAAATGGGAGAGTCCTTATAATATCCATAAGCGGCTAAAACACGTATTTCTCTAATCCGAATTAGATGGTTCCGTTCTTTCTCACCAGTTACCTCCATCCTTCCTCAATTCATCTCATACGTGGCAATTCGTGTTTATGTATTTTACTGGGGATTCAAGAAAGTTAGACATTGTTATACAGTGTTTAAGATGTAAAGACGATTACTTTATTTAGACATATATAGTAAATAATATAATCATATTCCAGCATATTTTTAGTTTTAGAAATGATGTTTAAACTTAGTGATATAGTGAAATGTGGAATAAGGATTCACCATTAAACCTAAGAATAAAAAAAAGTTTCCAAAAATATTCTTCTTTAATTTTGAATTAGCTTTTTTCTACTGATGTAATAAGTTTCAAGAATTTAATTTTTAGTCAGACTATATATTTTTAGTCTGTAAGTATTTTTTTTGTGTTTAATACCGTAATCCGCATAGCTTAATGATGTATATTAAATAATTCTAAATGTGGGATAGATTATATATAATATATGCTTTCAGAAGTTTTTTTACAAAAAAGTTCATCAATATCCTTTGTTGTTTAATCCAATTGCTAAGAAAATATACACCGTATAACAATGTCTAACTCTCTTGAATCCCAGTAATATTGTAGTATTGTCTATAATTAGACTGTAGATATCAGATATTGATAAAGCTTAATTAGTGTGTGTAAGTGGTTGTTCTTTGTAATAGGGTTAGCTAGTGACATTGGATCCAAGAAATTAATTCTTGGTTCTATGTCAACACTAACGTCTTCATTTCCATTTTGTTTGTGTCACCTCGTATTCAATTTTTACTCAATATTGACAATTCCATCATATTCTCTTACTGCTGTTACTGTTACTCAATTCCTTTATTTTAATTCAATATATTTTCTTTGCAGACTTTTATAACTCAACATTAAATATACCTCATTATTTCTTTACTTCCTATTTTGTGTAAATTATTATATTATTCGTCTGTGTTGTTGTAGTTAAGCCCATAAAGACAAAAAGATGTGGCATAGTGATACTGTCAGTACACTGTGTCAAGGGTTAGGAGCTTACAAGCCCTAACTAAATCAGAAATGTTCGTGTCAACATATTGCGACGCGTAAACTCGCTTTTATATAAAGCGATACCCATGAGGCATCTATATAGAATTACACAGAATAAGATAAGTAAGTTATAGTAATAAGAGTTATAGTCATCTATAAAATACTAGCCAGATCACTATATAATAAAAGATGTTGTAAAACCGTCTTAGCGCCGTCGCCTTTCACGTAATACTTACAAGAAATCAGTACAAGAGAAGCCTCGAGAGATGACAGATCAGCCGACCACAGCTGAGAAACAACTATTCAGCAGGCGTGGAACATCAACTGTAACCACTGAATCTTCACCCACTTCTGGTTCATCTCGGAAACCTATTAGTAAGAATGACACCCAGGTTTCAATGAGTGTACCGCATCTTGGAACTATGCACCCAGAACTGTCCAGCTCTAAAGAAGTATATAAGGAGCATGTATAGATCAATATACTATTATATACTATATAGAGAAGAACCAAGGGGAGATACAATAATCTTGTGTAATACAACCTGTAACTACTGATCTCAGTACCATCCGAACTCTGAAACACCATCCTTGTCCTGTCAGTCTCATATTACAACAAAAGACAAGTTCCTCTCGGTAGCCAAGTTGGTTTAAGGCGCAAGACTGTAATTTGAAACAACAAGGAAATCTTGAGATCGGGCGTTCGACTCGCCCCCGGGAGACTTTTATTTTTTGTTTTTGGATCACATAGTGCGATATCAGGTGACAAAATTTTATCCGAATAACAAAATATATATATGGAAATATAATGAAATTTAGTATCTAAAAATACATGTTTACTTCTCAGTTAATACCATTGATGATTCTCCTTTTGTAACGACAAACACATTTTTTTTTTTTTTTTACTTTTATACTTAAATGAGTCAGGATTTATCATCAAGGCCAGCTACCGAATATAAACTATCCGTCACAAGTAAACCTGGTTCTCGAAGATCTTCATTCGTATCAAACAAAGATGGGATTACTTTAGAAAGTAATACGAATAGAACTCATAACTTGGGTTCTAATACAGATGTAGTACTACAAAATAATGTTGTTCCCCAAATAAGAATATTAAATGAATCAATGATTACATT
This sequence comes from Henningerozyma blattae CBS 6284, assembly GCF_000315915.1. Lineage (NCBI taxonomy): Eukaryota > Fungi > Ascomycota > Saccharomycetes > Saccharomycetales > Saccharomycetaceae > Henningerozyma > Henningerozyma blattae. The sequence goes on from NC_020187.1 coordinate 926,917, forward strand.
AGACTCCAATTTTCAAAGATTAAATTCTATTAATGAAAGTTTAGTCAGTTTCAATGAATCATTCGGATCTCTATTATACGGCCTCATGTGTAATGCTTGGTGTGTCGAATACCCTGAAAACCATTTTACAACTAATCATATTAAGGATGAATTAATGAAAATGAAAACATTATCTAATTTAAAGGAAAATAAAAATAATTTGAAAAGACAATTAGAAACATTACAAAATTCTGCTCAATTGAAAAGCAATAAACCTGTACTTCCAATTAATAACGTACCCTCGTCAAAGAAACAATTTATTCGTCCAGCTCTACCAAATAGAAATGTTTATAATTCAGCACAACTCACAAAATCAAATTTGAAATATTTAAATCGGAAAAATTCCAATTTTATAAGTACAAGTGATGTTGACGATGATATTAGTAGTGAAGCATCTTTTGTAATGAATCCATCAGGTAGAGACCCAAGTAACCGTATACAAAAACCATTAAATCCTAATGCCAAATCAGATTTAAAATATAGAAGAAAATCTGTTCTTCATAGAGTACGTGATAGTTTAGCAAATGATGGTACCACTTATAACAATACATTATCTGGTAAAGCTTCAAGAGTAACCAATCAACCAAACACAAAATCACATACTACAACTAGTAATAGACAAACTAGAATTAATAATCTATCGAAGAGTCGTACTGCTTGGACAAGACCAAAATCCAATAGTTCTCTAGATTCTAGGCCACCTTTTAGATAACGTATTAATTTGTAGCTGAATAGTTCAAGTTCCATTGTTCAATTTCAATTGACCGGATACAATAGCACAACTTTAACTGTAAGAACTCAAATTTTGAAAGCTCAATAGCTCCAGGTTAATGACGCTAACTAGATTTTCGTTGATATTAAAGCACTACTTATTCTAAATGGTAAATATAATCCGCTATAGTATTAGAATGGAATACTAAAATCCAATAGAATTAGTAAACCTCTTCTTGAGATCTGAATAGAGATATGGTTGTATATAGTTGATAGTTACAGCCTAGTATACATGGTATTAATTCAGTTACACCCTTTTGGTACTTATTCCATCTACATCTATAGCCATTTCAGATTTTCATAAAATAGTCATATGTAGTTTATTTACTAATAATACAAAACTTTACTATAATATCTGCTAAAATAGTTGAATCATTTTATACGAAAGCGCTCCAATTTCGGCTTCATTTCATAATTTGAAGGGCAGTTTAAAAAAATAAAAATTCAAATATTTTGAATTAAATTTTATCAAGAGTAATATATACGTGCATATTACATTTGAAAGGAAGATTATTACTAGTTTCTACCAATTTAATTGTTTTATATTTTTTTTTCTTTTTATATATTGTGATAAGAAATTAGGAGCCTATAGCTATTTGATTACAGCTATTCATACTACTTCAACAAAATATAATTACCCATTTTCATGTCAGATATTGAAAACGGTGATAGGAGCCATGCCCACCTTAAAGAAGAGAATTCTCAAACTGTGGTAAATGATGCCGATGACAGAATTCCAAGTTCAGAAGAAGAAGGTGAAGATGTTTTTGATTCTTCAGAAGAAGAACAAGATGAAGATGAAGAAGAAGAAAGAAGAATTAAAGAAGGCTTTATTGTAGACGATGAAGATGAACAAATTGCTTCCAGTGGGAAAAAGAAAAGAAAACATAAAAGAAGACCAAGATCAAGGGAGGATGAAGATGATAAACTATCGGAAGATGACTTAGATTTACTTATGGAAAACGCAGGTGTAAAGCGTACAAAAGAGCCTACTCCTTCTGGTAGATTAAAAAGATTAAAAAGGGCAGGCAGCGAAGATAGATCTATTGATGAAAATGAAATAAATCGTTCTTCACAAAGAGCTGCTGCTACAGATGACAAGCTTGCAGATTTCTTTTCTGATGAAGAAGAGGAAGAAATTGAACATGACTCTAATCATGAAAGAGAAGCCAATCGTTTTGACCAAAATAAACCTGAAAAATATGAACGATCTCATGGTGGAAACAAAACTGGTATTATGGACGAATTAGATGATTTCATTGAAGATGATGAATTTTCTGACGAAGATGATGAAACCAGACAACAAAGATTGAAAGAAAGAAAAATGATGAGAGAACAACGAATGAAGCAACCAGTTCAAGTAACAGGCCTTTCATCTGAAAAAATTGATGAAATGTACGACATTTTTGGTGATGGTCATGACTATGACTGGGCACTAGAAATTGAAAATGAAGAATTGGATGAAGATAACTTAGATAATGAAATGGAAGAAACAGAGGATGGGAAGACATCAAAGAAGAAAGTTACCCTACAGGATATTTATGATTTACAAGATTTAAAGAAGAACTTGATGACAGAGGAGGATATGCTTATTAGAAAGGCCGATGTCCCAGAAAGATATCAAGAAATAAGATCTGGTATAAAAAACTATGGTCAAATGACTATAGAAGATCAAGAATTAGAAAAGAATTGGATAAGTGATAAAATTGCAGTGTCTAAGAATTTTGAGCCAACTTATGATTTAACTGAATTTAAAGAAGCTATTGGGAATGCTGTAAAATTTATTTCACAAGATAATTTGGAAGTTCCATTTATATACGCTTATCGTCGTAATTATATATCATCAAAAAATAAGGATGGGTTTGTCTTAAGTGAAGATGATCTATGGGATATTGTTTCATTGGATATTGAATTCCACAGTATTATTTCTAAAAGGGAATATGTCCATAATTTCTACAAAGAATTGAATGTTAATGACTTAACAATCGATGAATATTTTAGAAATCAAAATACTGCCACAGTGGCAGAATTAAATTCTCTTCAAGATATTTATAATTATATTGAATTCAAATACCCACAAGAAATCAATGAATTATTAATGAAAGAATCTAGCCAAGGTAAAAAACATTTGAAGAACTCTAGCTATGAGAAATTTAAATCTAGTCCATTATACGAGGTTATTAAGGAAGTTGGTATCACTGCCGATAAAATTGGTGAAAATATCAGTGCCCAACATCAAATTAATATACCAACAGATCATGATAGTAAAAAGCCCCAAGAAGTGGTTGAAGATATAATTAAAAATAATCCATCTGAATTACAAATATTTTCGAATAATACAAATTTGGCATTAGAAACTGTCCAGAAGTATTTCTCCTTAGAAATTTCAAAAAATACGAAGGTAAGAGATAAAGTGAGATCAGATTTTTACAAATTTTACTTAGCTGATGTGGTTTTAACGTCAAAAGGTAAAAGAGAAATCCAGAGAGGCTCATTATACGAAGATATTAAATATGCTATTAACAGGACACCAATGCACTTTAGACGCGATCCAGACATCTTTTTGCGTATGATAGAAGCAGAATCATTGAATTTACTAAATGTTAAATTACATATCTCATCACAATCACAGTACATTGATCATTTATTTCAAACAGCACTAGAAACAACAAATACTTCTGAATTAGCAAACGAATGGAACAAATTTAGGAAAACTATTTTCAATCAAGCATTAGATACTATTTTCAATGATATTTCTCGTGAGATCAAAGAAGATTTAGCAAAAACCTGTGAAAAACTTGTAGCAAAATCTGTACGCCATAAATTCATGACAAAATTAGATCAAGCACCATTTATTCCAAATTTAAAGGATCCAAAAATTCCAAGAGTATTAACTATTACCTGTGGTGAAGGTAGATTCGGCTCTGATGCTATTATTGCAGTATTTGTTAATCGTAAAACTGATTTTGTTAAAGACTTTAAGATTGTAGATAATCCATTTGATAGAACACATGCCGAAAAGTTCGAAAATACTTTAGATGATATTATCCAAAACTGTCAACCGAATGTAATTGGTATCAACGGACCAAATCCTAAAACACAAAGATTCTACAAAAAACTTCAAGAAGTAATTCATAAAAAGCAAATTGTTGATAGTAGGGGACATGCTGTACCAATTGTATATGTTGATGATGAAATTGCTGTACGTTATCAACATTCAGAAAGGGGTTCTCAGGAATTTCCAAACAAACCACCTTTGGTAAAATACTGTATTGCATTAGCCCGTTATATGCATTCCCCCTTATTAGAATATGCAAACTTAGATAAGGATGGGTTACTCTCCTTAACATTCCATCCTCACCAATCCTTACTTCCAAGAGAAGTTTTGAGAAAAACTTTAGAATCTGCATTTGTTGATATTGTCAATTTAGTTGGTGTCGAAGTAAACAAGGCTACGGACAACCCTTACTATGCCAGTACTTTGAAATATATATCAGGTTTTGGTCCTCGTAAAGCAATTGACTTTTTAGAATCACTTCAACGGTTAAACGAGCCACTTTTGGCACGTCAACAATTAATCACTCATAATATTCTTCACAAGACTATATTTATGAACTCTGCTGGGTTTTTGTATATTTCTTGGAATGAAAAAAGACAAAAGTATGAAGATTTAGAGCACGATCAACTAGATAGTACTAGAATCCATCCCGAAGATTATCACTTAGCCACAAAGGTTGCTGCAGACGCTTTAGAATATGATCCTGATGCTATTGCTGAGAAAGAAGAGCAAGGTGCTATGAGTGAGTTTATAGAAATCTTAAGAGATGATCCAGATCGCCGAACCAAATTAGAATCTTTGAATTTGGAATCATACGCTGAGGAACTAGAGAAGAATACAGGCCAAAGAAAGTTAAATAATTTGAACACAATTGTTCTAGAATTACTAGACGGGTTTGAAGAATTAAGAAATGATTTCCATCCGTTACACGATGATGAAATTTTCCAAAGTTTGACAGGTGAAACAGACAAAACATTTTTCAAGGGGTGTCTCGTTCCTGTTCGTGTTGAAAGATTTAGACATAATGATATCATTTGCATAACAAATTCTCAAGTTGAGTGTGTAGTGAATTCTCAAAGACATGCAGGCGCTCAATATAAACGTCCAGCTGGTGAAATTTACGAAATAGGAAGAACTTATCCTGCTAAAGTTGTATACATAGATTATGAAAACATTCTTGCAGAAGTTTCTTTACTAGAGAATGATATTAAACACCAATATGTACCAACTAATTATAGTAAAGATCCATCAATTTGGGACTTGAAACAAGAATTGGAAGATCAAGAAGAGGAGAAGAAGATAACTATGGTAGAAGCACGTGCCAAGAGAACACATCGTGTCATAAATCATCCATATTATTTCCCTTTTAACGGTAGACAAGCTGAAGATTATTTGAGAAGTAAAGAACGTGGTGATTTTGTCATAAGGCAATCTAGTCGTGGTGATGATCATTTGGCTATTACTTGGAAGCTTGACAAAGATTTATTCCAACACATTGATATTAAAGAATTGGAGAAAGAAAACCCATTGGCTCTAGGTAGGATTTTAATCGTTGAAAATCAAAAATATCATGATTTAGATCAAATTATTGTGGAATACTTACAAAATAAAGTCAGACTACTAAACGAAATGACTTCTAACGAGAAATTTAAGAATGGTAACAAGAAAGATGTTGTTAAATTTATCGAAGATTATTCTAAGGTTAACCCAAACAGATCCGTTTATTACTTTAGTTTCAACTACGAAAGCCCTGGGTGGTTCTTCTTAATGTTTAAGCTAAACGCACAAAGCAAATTGTATACATGGAATGTCAAACTAACTCACACTGGTTTCTTTTTGGTGAACTACAATTACCCCGGCGTTATTCAATTATGTAATGGTTTCAAGACATTACTAAAATCTAACAGTAACAGAAATAAATCCTCCTACCATTAAAACTAATTCAGTCTCTATTGTAATAATATTTAACATCCTTTTTATGTATATAAGATATGTAATGTATGCTTTTTTACTGTTTTTTACAAATTGTGTATAATAAACCAATTTCTTACGAATAAACTCTTTTGTTAAAGTTAGAACGCAAGGCATTGCATTAAGTGTCTATATATATGCTTCACAATTTTGTTGATGATCCAGGTATTCCCTATGTATTGTTTGCATTTCTGAAGTAACCTATACACACGTGCAGGAATCCGTGCACCGCGTTTGCTTGTGAGATTGGGGATTCACGGAAGGCGAGCGAGAACGTTAAACTTGATTAGACCTGAAGTCAGTAGACGAGAACTTATAAAACAATTGGGTGAGCAAGGCATATTAAACTCTAACTGCTTTTCAGTGCTTAGAAAAAGTAACCAAAGGATGTCTCAATATATTGGGAAAACTATTTCTTTAATTTCCACTACTGATAACAGGTATGTCGGTTTATTAGAAGGGATTGACTCTGAGAACAGTACTGTAACCCTAAGAGAGGTTCGTTGCTTTGGTACTGAAGGCCGTAAGAATTGGGGTCCAGAAGAAATCTACCCAAATCCAACAATCTATAATTCTGTAAAATTCAATGGTAATGAAGTCAAGGATTTAAGCATATTGGATATGAAAATTGAAGAAGTTCAACCTGTGATGCCACAGGGAATCTGGGCTCCTCAAGTAATGGCAGAACAAGGCCAGACACTTTCTTCAGCTGCATCTGCTAATTCCAGCCAAGCTACACAACAACCACAACAGCCACAACCCCAAGTACCAGCTGCTATGGCAGGTTATGGTGTTTATGCACCATCTGCTGAAGAAACTGCCTCTGCAGTTAGCGAAACTGCCCAATCCTCCACTGGGAAAAGTAGATCTAATGAATCCGTAAATGATACTCCATCTCAAGGCACAGAATTAGAAGATTCTAATAAAGAAAACAAATCTAGTTTTAGAAAGAATTACTCTGATAATAGAGATCATCATGGTTCTCACCAAAACAATCAACGTTATAACAAAAACAATTCCAACCATAATCATAACACACACCAAAGAGGTGTTGAAATTCCAACTGAAGATTTTGATTTTCAATCAAACAACGCCATTTTTGCTAAAACTGGAGTGCCAGAGCAAAATGAAGAGAGTTCTGAAAAGAAGATTGAAGATTATAAACAAACAGATGCTACTGAACACTGTGAAGATCATGGTTCATTTTATGATAAAAAATCATCTTTCTTTGATACTATCTCCACTTCTGCAGAAGTAAATACTAACATGAGGTGGCAAGAGGAAAAAACATTAAATATGGACACCTTTGGTCAAGCATCTGCAAGACCAAGATATCATCATAGAGGTGGTTACAGGGGTGGTAGAGGCCGTGGTGGTAGAGGTGGCAGAGGCCGTGGTTATAATAATCACAATAACAGAAGTAACAATTATCACAATAATTATAATAATAATAATAATCATTCTAATAATAGCAATGCTAACTATAACAATAGTAATAGAAGAGTTCAAGAGAGCAATAACAGCCAATTCCCACATAATTCTCAAGCTGTCCAATTCTAGATAAAAGTTAAATTTGACTTTATATTTTTATTTTACAAATCAGGTTCTTATTCTACTCGTTTATTTACGATATTTTTTGTTTTTCATACATTAATGGCAAATTACCAGTCACTAATTATATTATAAATTGAATTAATGATTTCATTATATCATAAAAATAAAAATAAAAATAATAAACGCAAGATTAAAAAAAATTGCGTCACCCCACTGATGTTCACAAAAATCAGCTTCTTATAATATCCTAAATTAAATCTTTATTATTTTGTACCATCGATTTATGCACTAAAAAAAAATTAACAGATGCGCTATATTCATTTTCACTTTCTTCCCTTCCACTTAATTTCATTTTTTTATTTTTAATTACGTATCTTTATATAACAATAATGGAAAATCTAATTTGCATTAACATCTGAATATACTTTTAGATTTCCTTTGAGATCACTAGTGTTTGTATATACTTTATATAACTATTTTCTTTTCCTTTACCTTATAATTCATAATGTACTATTTTTTTTTATATATATCCTGAGAAAATTTAACTCTAATAGGTTTTACTATTTTATATTCAATTAAAAGTTATAAAAGTATTTTCTATTAATTATGTTATTATTTATTAATATCGTACAAATGAATACTCTTGTCGGTATATGCAATGATCAATTTATCTTGATCGCGGTTAATATCCATCGATTTCACTATTGAATTGTCATAGATTGTATTTAATTTCCAAGAATCCTGCTTTAATAAATCTACTGCATATAACCCTTCATCATTCCCAACAACCAATCCATTTTGCAAGGATAAGGATTTTAATATGGGCTGAGAATAAGAAGTTTGTGGGATCGTGGTAGCCATATTAATAATAATTTGTTTATAGAAAGTAGAGATGCCTGTAATTGAAGATTGATTACTCTTGATATCTTCTTGGCTACTTATCTTGGGGAGTTTTACTACGATAATACGCATAAAGGGAATATGAGAGGTAGCTAAAGCTACGTAGCCGTTAGTACCGTTCTTTCTGGGTAATACTAGCATATCTCTTATATTGAAAGAATGAGTACTAAATTGTGTATTATTCAATGCGATTTGATAATACAGTTCTAAAGATGGTTTTGTAACATTTATGTCATCAACAGAATAACACAATAGATGAGTGTAATCTGTTCTGGTAATTAAAATAAGAGGCGTTGTTTTATTTTCCTCGTTATTCTGAATTAACCGTAAAGATAAGCACATCGATAGAATTTTAATTTCACCAATTGTATTAATAATATATTTATTTTCAGAGCTTGAAACAGCAAAGATCGAAAGCGTGTGAAGTTTTACGAAATTATCAGCGCCAGCTGTTGCAATATAGCAGATATTGTTTTCTGCATTCACAAAAAATTGAATATGGCTAATTAATCTAGAATGTAATTTAAAGATGGCCTTTTCGATGCTATTAAAATTGGAATCTAATAAATAAAATGATCCATCAATACCACATGCATAATTTAAATTCTTCCAAGGTATTGAACCACACAGCTTGATAATACTCTTTGGTTTAGTTGGAGATTCTACAAATTTAACTGTCTGTAAATTTGCATCTTTAATGACAAGTTGTTTATTTGATGTGGATAGTATTGGCTGACTGTTTTCTGAAAACGTAGCATTAATTGTTAGTGTTTCTAAAATTGAGCCCTTATTTATCTCTGAAAATTTTAAATTATGATCCCAAGATGGTAAAATACCAGCATATTTAATCGTAATCGATTCCGGTTCATCTTTGTTCTTGTCATTATTGATTGAAAGAGTTTGTAACTTTTCATGAATCATATACTCATTATATTGAACTCTGTCACTAATGATACTCTCTAAATCTTCATAGATAAGGCCATCGGATTCGTTATTATCCAATATCGTTCTCGGTAAGAACGACTCAGTTAGAAAGTGTTTCAATGTCGTTGTGTAACCATTCTTTTTCAAAAACTGAGCCACAAGAACTTTTGTCAAGTCAGTTACTGTTGATGTATCAGCCATAGTATTTATGGTATTCAATTTGAGTTTAATAAATGAGATGGTATCTTCATTCTCAAATCAAATTATTAAAGGTTCCTAGCTCCAAACACTTTTACCTTTATTACTGTTGGACTAAAAAAAAAAACCAGAAATGTAAACAAAAAATACGCTATCTAGGGAATCGGAATTTTTCCATATTTTTATTGACAAATTATTAATTTCCCGAAAAAGAAATTTCAAAGTCTGTTAAACACCCCAACACCACCCGACTTCTAATTTTTCTTCAAAACATTCTCGGCAATATTTTATATTTTTCTACATTCTCCTGAAATTCCACGTGACAAATTCTAGTCCGAACAAGTTTTCTAGGATGGCTAGCTAGTGAGAAAAATGCCCTTCTAGCTTCCTTCTAGCTTCCTTCTAGCTTCCTTCTAGCTTCCTTCTAGCTAATACCCCTTCTTGGAAGGAAGACTCTTGCTAGGAAACAGGCCTGTCCTTCTAGCAGTTTCTTGTAGGCAGGTGCTACGTGGTTTCTCTATGGCTGCCCACTCACAGTTGAAACTTTCATCCCAAATGTAGTTTCTTACGGCCGATGTCTGGTGGAGCAGCTAACAGATAGAGCATCTGGATAATATACATATCAAGCTATAGGTAATAGAAAAATTTCAAATTTAAAAACGGCGTTTATTGTATATCTTGATTATACTTTCATTAGTTAAGGAAGCATAGCAAATAATAACTAAAGATGGGTAAGGGTAAGCCAAGAGGTTTGAATTCCGCTAGAAAGTTGCGTGTCCACAGAAGAAATAACCGTTGGGCTGAAAACACTATAAAAAGAGATTATTGGGTACTGCTTTCAAGTCCTCTCCAATTTGGTGGTTCTTCTCACGCTAAAGGTATTGTTTTGGAAAAGTTAGGTATTGAATCTAAACAACCAAACTCTGCTATCAGAAAGTGTGTCAGAGTTCAATTGATTAAGAACGGTAAGAGAGTTACTGCTTTCGTTCCAAATGATGGTTGTTTGAACTACGTCGATGAAAATGACGAAGTTTTATTGGCTGGTTTCGGTAGAAAAGGTAAGGCTAAGGGTGATATTCCAGGTGTCAGATTCAAGGTCGTCAAGGTCTCTGGTGTCTCCTTATTGGCTTTATGGAAGGAAAAGAAAGAAAAGCCAAGATCATAAGTTATGAACCAGAAAAAATTATATTATATATTTTATCTACTCTACATACTTACGTACGCACACTAATTTTTCATTAAAAAAAATATTGAATTTCATTATAATATATTTCAATAATTTAATCAATTTATTCAACCCTATGTAATTACAAGTAAAGTAGTAATATCTTAAATTCCCACTTTTAAGCGCCCAATATTTAATATGCCCGTTGAAAAGGTGTTAATAATTATACATTAAATAAAATATGAAATTGTATATAAAAATATATACGGTATTGTGGAAAAATTAAGGGACATTCTACGTATACTAATGAATACTTGTGTAAAAAAATGTCCGAAAAAACAATATGCAGTCGAATAAAAAATATGCTCATCACTAGAAATAGAAGTTAACGTAAGGTGAGTTTTTTACTCTTACCTTAGATTATCTATGTAAGCTTTATCCTTGTCTAGTACCTCATTTAAATATATAATACCACGCTGTTGGTTACTTAAAATTGTAGCGATCTTATCCGCACGGTCTTCCACTTCCTCATCAACCCCTCTCACGCTTTCTCCATTAGTGTCCTTAGATTTAGTGTTTGCCGTTTGTTTGTTCTTAAGAGGCCTGGAAGTGGAGTTCCCACCATTTTCACTTATAATGACCAAGGTGCTATCTAATTGGTCTGATATAGCCTTAGTACGCTCTTTCAAAACTGCTAGTCTTGCCCATAATTCATTTGTTTTACCCAACCCTGCTGGATCTCTACTGCGGTCTAGTAAAGTTTGAAATTGAGTCCATAATTTTTCTTCAGAGATGCTCAAAGGTAGGCCCCTACTTTTTAAAATTGCTATTTGACTACCTAATCTCAATATTCTTCTTTCAATTTCAATATTTCTTGATTGAGCTTTCAAAATTCTTGCAGCAGTATCTAATTCATGCTTTTGTTGTAATTGTGTTGTCTTTTCCAATAATTGATTTAAAATTGTACGGCATTGGGCGACATTTTCTCTCTGTAATTGATTTCTTTTATTTAAGTCTTCAAAACCTAGAATTTGAATTGGAATAAAATTATTAGTCTTTGGTTTACCTTCTAAAGCTTGATTCCATTCTTCTTGTGAAACATTTGGTGGTTTATTATACAATAATGCTTCGGTCTCAGTTACTTTGTTATAAACAAAAGATCTTAATTTTAATTTACTTGAAGTTGGATCCCAAGATTCTTTACACTTGATCAATTGCTCTTGAATTTGTTGAGCATAATTTGAATGTTGTTGTTGTGCTAATTGTTGTTGTACCAATTGTCTTTGCTGTTGTTGTGCAACCAAACTATTCTGTTGCTGTTGTTGCTGTAAAATGTTTTGTGAACCTTGTTGATTTGACCAGGCGAAGGAAGGCTTCGAAGATGATACAGTATTTCCGTCAAATAAAGAGGGTTGTTGTTGTTGTTGTGGCTGTTGTGGCTGTTGTTGTTGGCCAAATAGTCCAGTATTGCCCCCCAGTGTAGACGTATTTTGAGTAGAACTTCCAAAAAGACCTCCACCTGTTGTAGTTGCTGGTTTGTTACCGAATAAACCTCCCGAGCTAAATCCTCCTGTCGAATTATTCTGGGTTGAGCCAAATAATCCACCACCTCCTAATGTAGAAGATGTTGTAGTAGCACCTCCAATTGTTGGTTTACTGCCGAACAATGAATTAGATGTGTTTGTTTGTTGAGATGTGTTTGAATTGCCAAACAAACTGTTAGATGTTGTTGGTTGTTGAGTTGTAGTTGAAGTACCAAGAGTTGAACCTAAAGGTTTGTTACCAAATAATCCGCCACTTACGTTTGTTGTATTTGATTGGGATCCAAATAAGCCACCGCCTGTGTTTGACGTGTTTGCTTGAGATCCAAATAGGCCACCGCTTGTGTTAGTTGTATTTGTTTGATTTTGAGCACCAAATAGAGAATTGCTTGGAGCAGAGTTATTATTTATAGCATTATTACTATTGCCACCAAATGAAAATGTATTATTATTAGATGCGGTATTATTTTGTTGTTGATTATTTGATTGGCCAAATGAAAAAGTTGATGAGCCCGCTGGTTTTGCACCAAATATACTATTGGATTGAGATGCTGTATTTGCTTGGCCAAACATGGTATAATGCAAATTGCTGAAAGAATGAAAGGAAGTGTGATCTATAAATTAGATTATTGACATTAGAGTATTTTGTATAAAAAAGGTTTGATGACGTTCATTTTTCATTACTATGTTTTTTTTTTAAGACTTTACGAAGCTTTGCAGATTAACGCGGTATCTCAAAAACTTTTTGAAAATGTTCCGTTCAAAATGATACACAGCATCTAATAAAAAATTTGATTGGCAAATAAAATGTTGTTAAAATATATAAATAATATATCGATATATACGTATAAATGTAAATAATAGGAATTTACAGTTAGTACCTTATTGCTGTCTGTATCAGAAGTCAGTGAGGTTTTAAATAGAAAAGTAATATATTATTTTCTTTTCACTCTATTAATAGTTATTTGACTATGTTGCTCAGACATCAATGCTGTACGTACTGTAAAATCCTTTATATTACATCAGCTTGCCACCTGGCTAATGTGATAGCTTACCAGGCCAACATGAGCCTATATTGACTTTTTTTTATGGGTAAATAACCTTGATATATGGTTTCTAAGATATGTTACGGTATTTTATCATCGTTGTTGTTACTCGGTTTAAATGGCAAAAAAATTTTCCGTTACTTTAAATAATTATGAAAAAGTTTTATTTAGTCCGGAAAAAAATTGTAGGAAAAAGTATTTTATACGATAATTAAAACCAGAGAAATAAATATTAGATGACTGTAACTCTGGAGTAGTGATAGTAAAATGTTTTTTTCTCTTAAAAAAGCTTGGCTTTACAACCTTTGATCTGTACAATTTGCTATTCACATTATATCTTGTTAACAAAAGATCGTAGTTTAAGGTCTATAAGTCTTTTTTAAGTAATTGGGACTGTATTACGACAGCGTCTCTAGTAAAAACAAAAAAAATAGATATATATATATATAAAGGGAGCGATAATTTGTAAGATTTATTGTATTCTTAATATTATATACGATGAAAATTAATGGTAAAGAGAGCATTTATTTTTAATGGTGAATAAGTTTATATAAAAGAAGATAAGAATACTAAATATTTGAAATAAAGAAAATAATATGAATTATAACCATTTGTAACTAAACTTAATGGCATCATAGAGAAACAAATGAAATTAATGTACAATGAATATGAGTAAAATTAGTAATAATAAAGTTCTTTAAGACAGAAAAAAAGGGGGAGAAAAAAATACAAGGAAAAAAAATTAAAAGAGTATTATTATTACTTGTTCAAGATAAGTCGGTAAGTTGGACTTAGTAGATGCATATGAATGTATTAAAATTGAAAGAATAATGCAGCAATTTTAATTTTAAGAATTTGGAAATATATCTTCTTTTTTTGTTGTTTTTGTGGTGGTGGTTTGAATGTCTAATAGTTAAATGAATGGTATTAATAAAGAGAAAGATGGATTAAACTTCTTGTAATTCGATCTCTTGAGCATTTTCAGTAGGATCTGAGGTATGGATGTTTGCGAGATCGGCTGACTCTGAAGGGTGGATATCTTGCAAGATTTCATTTGACTTACGGTTTGAATGTGAAATAATATTTGAATTGGGTACTTCCATTGAAGTACTGTCGGGCATTTCATTTGAAGTACGACTTGATTGTTTGGTATGGTGATAACTATGATGGTGGGAATGAGCTCTTGAATGAGAACGCGAATGTGAATGGTTATGGTGGTGGCGATGAGAATGATGAGGAGTAAAAGATTCAGGAGAGGAAGCAGTATCTGATTCAATTGTGGTGGAATCGTCATCATCTTCATCTGTTGATTTAGGGGTATATGTATTTGAAGTGGTGGATTCATCTACTTCTTCGTCATCGTCTTCTTCGTCTTCATTTTCATCATTTCTATGATCCCAATAATAATCGTTATCTACCCCCCATTGGTAATAATCTCTTCTCACTTCTACATAATCATAGGCGAATTCACCGATTTGATCTTCATCTAGACCATTTCTTTCAGCTTCTTCATCGACTCTCAATTGTAAACCGGGTATCTTATCAATAACAATACATAATACAGCGGTACAAGCAGCACAATATCCAGCTACTGCACCGATATATGCAATTTGTTTATAAATCTGTTTCCAATTATGGGAGATCCAACCACCATGATGATAGGTGGTTCCATCAAGACCAATGACCCAATCTGCACCAAAGATTGCATTAAATAATAAACCAATGACACCGGCTATACCGTGTTCTGCTAACAAATCAAGTGCATCGTCGACTTTCAAATAGTATTTAATCTTGGTGGCAAAATTACAAACTACACCTGCCACTACACCTTGTACGATAGAACCATATAATGGAATACATCCGGAAGAAGGTGTTGCCGCAACAAGACCACAGATCAATCCTGAACATAGACCTACAGTGGACCATTTTCTTTCTAATCGGAAATCGATCAAACACCAAACAATACCACCCATAGCAGCACTTAAGTTAGTGTTCATGAATGCATAGACGGATCTCAGATTGGGAGCTAATGAAGTACCCCCATTGAACAAGAGCCAACCGAACCAAAGAATACCTGTTCCCAACGTAACCATGGAAACATTATGCGGTCTGAAATTGATCAATAGGTTTTCCTTTCTTCTACCCAAGAAGTACGAATAGACAAACCCAGCTACAGCACTGACAATTTCCACGGGACCACCCCCAGCCCAATCAAGGACCCCCCATCTATAACACCAACCACCTGGAGCCCAAATCCAGTAAGTGATTGGGCAATATACAGCAGTTGCAAAGAAAAACAAAAACAACATATGAGGCAAGAGACGACCTCTTTCTGCAGTGGCACCTGCCACAATACTTAAAGTGACACAAAGAAACATCATTTGGAAAATGGCAAAGGCCAATTCAGGATATGATCCATCGCTAGCTGTAGTCATCTTGGTCCCATAGACGTTTCTGAACCCGAAGGAGTCCAAGTTACCGATGAACTTATTATCAGGAGCACTAAGGGAGAATGCTAGAGAGTAACCCCAGAAATACCATTGGATCATCCCTACCACTGTGGCCATCAAGACAACCCAGATCAAAGCTAGGGCAGATTTTCTACGGGCCAAGCCGGAGTATAGAAACCCTAACCCTGGGATCATGAAAAAGACACAAGCAGAGCACAGCAGGATGAAAGAGACTGAGGCATTATCATACGTTTGAGGCCACAACGCATGTTTGTGGTTATACATCGTGTATTGTGAATGTTGATGTATTTATGTATGTTGATATTTTTGTGCTTATGAAGGGTAATGTCGGTATGAATGTGAAATGTGAATGTATATTATTATTATTATTATTATTATGTTGATTTTGATTTTGATTTTTTTCGTTATCCCTATCGCGAAGAATTTTATAGATTGTTGTTTTATAAATGATAAGCCCTTTGATTAGATCTCGAGTGGTATGTCTGACCTTTTATCTGGAACAGCTGCTCTATCTCTCTTCTTTATCTTGTAGTCTGTCAATCTTGTAAGAAGGAATCGGTAGTGACAGAACTGATATCGCAGAGTATATAAATAAAGGATCGACAGGAACCAACAAGCAAAATAGTTTTTAGACCAATGAAAAAAATAAATGTAAAGGTAAAAGTCAAAAAGAAAAAAAATATTAAATAAAACCGTATACATATTACACTAGAATAGAATATAAAGACAAGGAACAGCAAGAAATAATTCAGAGATGACGAAATTATTTTTTTTTTTTTTTTTTTTTCATATCAAGTTCAATTTAAGAGATGTAAATGGCACTTTTTGTTTGTATCTATGCTTGTATAATTACTAGTTTGCAATATTTTTCATGTGTAAGTAATCAGCCTGGAATGAGTAGTACTAAAATTGGACACATATTGAGTTCTATTGTTGTGGTTGTTGTTATACTATAGATTAGGAGTTTTGATGCCCAAAGCCATCGCCCTGTTTTTGATAAGGCATCTGAATGGAAAAAAAGGTCTAAAACAGCAAGATAATAGATAACAGATAATGCGAGCGATGCCGGTGTCAAACAATTAAAGGGTAGGAAAAACAGCTGTAGAGAAGGGCCCGTAGCGAGCCGACACAGAGGGTCCCGCAGCACCAAATTGGGACACGGAGTCCTACGAGTCAACCGGGCGATAAGCTATCGGTGGTGTACGGGTGGTTTCGATGTGGTGTATGGATGGATTATGGTGGTGCACGGGTTATAAAGCGTGGTGTCAGGGTGGCCGGGACCGGCATAGGGTTGTGCTGTTTTAGGGCTTACTGGTGGAGCAACCCTGGGTTCTTGCCGTGGCGAGTCAGCATCTGTTAATACATTTGTGGATGGATAGAGTGAAAGAGAGACAAGTGTTTATCACATAGCAAACATACTCATTAAAGTCATACGGTAATAGCTATTGCGAATGGAATACGGTGCATAATTCCTGTTAGCATCCATGTACCGGTGGGGGGGTCGCATGGTAATCCAGGTTTGTCAACTTCATATATGTCGAAGAAGAGAGATAAAAAAACGCGTCTTCGAATTGTTCCATTACATTTTCCCACTCAGCGAAGGAATCAAATGGTTCACTAATAATGAAATCCATTTGCAATGTACGTTTCTGTTTATCAGACTCTTCCAAGATTTCTAGCACATCATTCGTATCATGATACTCTGTTTGATAAAATTTTTGGCACCGTTCTTGATTCTGTTCTGCGGTTAAATTTTTGCTATCATATCCATTCAAATATAGGCCTTCATTCCCTTCATGATAATATTCGAATTCGGTCCCACCCATATATTCATCTAATTTGACAAAATCCTCTTCAGTATAAACTCTTGTGGCATTACCATTTTTCTTCTTATTCTTATTACTCTTATGTCTAGTAATTTCAAAAATTGCTCAACCCGTTGTCTTTCAACAAATGCAATTTTAAATGAAAAAAAATATTTTTTTTATATATTTTTATTATTTATCTGCCTACCCCTTTCATTGCCCATGGATTTTTCATTATTTTTTTTTATTATTACAGTTCAAGTGGGGTAATTATCAAAGTTAGCGTTCCATATTAAAATATGATATTTTATATTAGAACATGCTCTTATTTACTCGATGATGTTTTTATTATACAACTCCAAGTTCGTATGTTTCGTTTCCTAAAGCAGAAAAAGAAATGTGTAAACTATACAGAATGTTAATACACCCCGCACTTAATTTTTCCTTTTCCTTTTCGCTACGTCATTTTCTCTACATTCCTAGGTGTATAACGATCTTTTTTTATTTCCCAAAAGGGTTCCGCTAGAATTTTCTGAATTTCGGTATTTTTCTACGATTGCATAAGCCTTATTGACAAAAAAGAAATGTAATCACGAAAATCTATTGATTGATTATCTTATAATAGTTTTTTGTTTAATTTGTTTTGTTTTTTTCTATATATATATAAATATACAAGGAAATGCAAATTTAAAGGCACATAGATTTTTCTGTCAAGCATTTATTTGATGCACATATAAAAGCACAAACATTCATACACGTACTTTTTTTTCTGTCGATCGCTTAATCAATGCAAGAAGAAAAATCATTCAAGACACAGGCAATGAATGGGTCTTTTAAGAAAGTCTTCGAGAGAGGTGATGCTTTTTTAAACCTAAAACCAAGAAGAAATCCATTCTGGAGATTGGCAGGTCTTTTAATCTGTCTATTTACAGTATTGGTTCAAAGATTTATTATGACATTTTTTTACAAAGTTAAACTAAATAATGAGGATAGATTCGGTAAAGCTTTAGAAAGGGCAAGAAAGGAAAATAGAGGTATCATTACCATTATGAATCATATGTCCATGGTCGATGAACCTGCTGTTTGGGCTGCTTTGCCTTTGAAAAATTATTATTGCATGGATCGTGTTAGATGGTGTTTAGGCGCTGATAACGTTTTATTCAGTACAAAATTCACAGATTTTTTCTTTTCTGCTGGTCAAGTCTTATCAACAAAAAGATTTGGTGGCACAATCTTCCAAGGAAGTATTGATGCTGCCATTAGATTGTTATCACCAGATGAGGATGTTCGTCAAATGGAGAATGAAAGTGACACTAAGAATTATGTTCCACCAATCCCAAGAAATATGCCTGCTTGGGTCCATGTTTATCCAGAAGGGTTTGTATTGCAACTACATAAACCACATTCAAATTCAATGAGATATTTCCACTGGGGGGTCTCGAGATTAATTTTGGAATCCACGAAGCCTCCTATTATTTTACCTCTATTTTCTACCGGGTTTGAAAAATATGCTCCTGAGCCAGAAGGTCCAACAACTTTTAAAGATTTTTTACCTCAAAATTTAGGTTCTGAAATTAATGTCACTGTAGGTAATCCAATTGATGATTCTATTATTGAATCATACAGAGAAAAATGGCAACACTTGTGTAATGATAACTTACCATTAAATAAAAATTCATCTCAGCAAGATTTAACTGATGAATTAAAATATGGGAAATCTGCAGAAGCCTTACGTAGTGATTTGGCTTCATTCTTAAGAACTAAAGTCGCAGAAATACGTCATAAGGATAGAGGACTCCCATTGGAAGATGAAAGGTTTAAGCAAGTATCTTGGTGGGAACATTTTACAAAGACAAATGGGAAATCAGCACCTGATGTCAAATTAATAGGTTATAATTGGGCTAATAGAAAATTACAATCACATTTACCTGATTATGATTATGATGACTCCCAACATATTACAGAAGAAGAACAAAATATATTAAATGGATCTGTTCCAATTGATAATTTTTCTTCAATTAGATTCTCAGATGTTAGAGTTAATTCAAAGAAATCAAAGAAAATCTCTAATAATCCAGTTACTTTACATACAATATCCAATGATAATAATGCTGCTGTATCTTCAGGGGTCTCTCATTCGGCTACTACAACTACTACAACTACTGTATTAACTGAAGTAGAGCAATAGTAACTATTTACTAGTCTTTTTTTTCTTATTTTTTCGAGTAAATTTATTAACTAGGATGTCAAATGGACATGTACATTAATACCTACTGTATATCTAATGCATATTTACTTTATTTTTATATTCATTTATGTATATTATAATTAAGCACCTTCTAAAAAAGTTTTTTTTTTATTTTTTCCTTAATGGCCCTCTAATTTATATGTAATAGATTTTTTATATTGAAAAAAAAAATATGTGAATAAAAAAAAGACTTGTGGGATATAGAAATATTTTATTCAGCTTTGGTATTGTTTACCTTAGTTGCAAATCTTAATGAGTTAATCGTTTCATTTAAATGTGCTTCATTAGATGAAACATTCACAAACATTAACGTTTTAGAATCCCCTATCAATGAGTACTTTAAAAGATATGTAAGTTTAGAATTTCGAAATGGTATATGTCTTGTCTTTTGCAGATCGTTAGAATTCAAATGATTCTTATTTCCTCTATTTAAGGCATGAATAACATCACCTAAGCAACTTAATGATTTATTAATGCTCTGAGTTTCTTTTAACCTGTCCCCCTGAACTTTTGAAAAGTTGATTCTTTCTGAACCAGCTAAATCCACTAAATTCAATTTACTTATACATTTTTCATTTGTTTTATGATTGTAACCTTCTAAATATATAATGAAGATCCCATGTGATCTTGACGAATGTGAATTTAATCCGGTAGAAGATGTCATTCTTTTAATTTTAGATTTATTTATTAGCCCAATAGTATCAGATATATTTTCTATTTTAAATCGTTTAATGTTTGTTACATATGTTATTTTGGATTGATCATCGTGTCTAATTTCATGTGAGATGGAATCTTTTGTTGGACCATTATCACGGAATAAGTCAATAATGTTTTCATTATATAATTCGATAAACTCACACGACACGTTATATTCCCAACCATTTTTCTTTAAAGAATCCATAGAATTAAAAATATATTTAATAGTCATCGGTATAACACCATCATTTGGATTCAGCATAGTATATGTCTTACCTGAACCTGTTTGTCCATAAGCAAATATGCAAACGTTATATCCATCCAAGGCACTTTGGATCAATTGTTCAATCTCATTAAATACTTCAGAATTCCCCTCATCTTGTTTAAAAACATGGTCAAATTCAAAAGAATAAGTTGCATTATTGTTGGAATCCAATTTCTTGACCTTAATGGTTTGTGTTCCCTTTGTTTGATCGAAATTTTGAACTTCAAGAATATTTTTATCTTCTGGAATTTCAATTGAAAAGTGTGAAGTTTGTGGTGAATTAGTAATTTTTTTTAAAGGAGGTCTTACTCTACAATATACTCGTATATTACCACGTAATTCTTGAAACTGATTATGAATTATTCTCCTATTGGTATCATTTTCAATTATTAATTTAGATAATATTTTTCTTTTTTCATTTTCATCTTCAATTAATTTCAATTGAGTTTCATTCTCATTTTTTAAATCTAATAGTTTCTTTTGAATAGAAGAGATGTGTTCGATTAGGTTTTCCTTTTCCTTTAGAACATCACTTAGTTCAGAATCTAAATTATTATTATTTTCAATTTGTAATTGAAGTTCCTTTCTTTTATTACTACAATCTGGTTCTAACTGTTTCTTGATATTTTCAGATAATTTATAAATTTCTTTGGTTAAACCATTATTTTCTTTTGTCTTTTCATTATATTGAGTTTGGTTTTCCTTTAGCCAGTCGATGTTAGATTTAGACTGGTTATTATCTACTTTTCTTAATTCAGAGTTCAAATTCTTTTCATTATTAATAATATCTTTGGAAATTACTGATAATTTTTCGTTAATATCTTTTTTTTGGTTACCAAAACTTTCTAACTTGGAAAATTTCGTTGATTCATATTTTTTTTTATATTGTCTAATAATAGATGATAATTCATTATCATGAGTAGATTTCAATTGATTTATTTCCAAATGATGGTTATCAACGATATTTTTCTCCTTTAATATTTTTATTTCATTTAGTTCTTTTAACTGATTCTCTTTGGATTTAACCTTTTCCACAAATACAGAATTATTACTACTTAAAGAATCTAATTTAAATTTTAATGACAATATTTCGTTTTCTAATAGCGAATTTTTATTGCTCAAATTATCTCTTACAGATTGATGATTGTTAACATCACTTTGTAATGACTTCAATTGAAGACTATATTCCTTATAAAATGAGCTTAATTCAGCAGTCTGGTGTGAACTACTTGATCTTTGTTGTCTGTGAAAATCTACATTTTCCTTATTATTATTTATAGATGATATTGAAGCTAATAGCTCTTCACGACGAGGTGGCGTAGACGCTACACGTTTCTTATAATACCTTGGTGGTGTTAAATTAGCCTTTGGAGATGGAATATTGCTTCTACTTGCAACTTTCTTTGTTGGGGTTGTTGGACCACTAACACCACTGCTTGGGTATCTATAATCTTTAGGTAAATCACTCATATGAATTAAATAGTTGCATTAACTCAATCAATCTGAAATATTATTTTACTGTGATTGCCTTGTTGATGGTCTTCTTACAATGTAGTTTTCAGATAATTGTAGTTATCTTCGTGACGATAGTAACATAGAAAAATAAACTATGGGATCTCTATATAGCTTGATTCAATACAGAACTTTTTTAAAATAAAGTTGTTTTTTTTATTTCTACTTTTCTTTTCTTGATTTCCTTCAAGGCGTGTTTTGGGTTTGTTTGAAGATGGTTTGGCGTTTCTCTTGCTCAAACCGAGATGGTGCGATCTGATAGCGCAGCTCAGCGGGTATGTACATTGGAGAATTTGAGTAAGATTGTATAAAAAATGTATGAAGTAAAACTATTAGCTTTAGTTACTAATTCTTTAAAAATTTCTGAATTTTAGCTTAATATTGTAATTATTTGATCAAGAAAAATGGAACTATATATAAAAGCTTCAAGCTTGATATATTAAGGTTGAAGATGTAAGAATGAAACAATACTCAATTCCAAAAGAGATAGCACTTACAGGTAAACATTAATTATATACCACAGATAAAATATATTCAATAAATATCGAAGATATTTTTACTTTTAAAAACTTAGCAGTATATACATCTATAATTAAATTTCATTATTCCTCGAGTAAAATTTTATTATGAAATATAATGTCATGTAATTGAAGTATTATCTTCCTTAAATAGATACAGTTGTCAACTATGGTTTTTATTTATTATATGTTTAAGCTTTAAGATATGATATTGTTCATTGTTTAGTAACATGTCAAAATAAGATAAGTTTTCCATTTATATTTTGACCCTTTATCCCCTCTTAAGAGAGGTGAGTTTGCTTTGCTTTACAAAATTCGTTACTTGCATTTTTTTTATTTATTTTACTTGCTATGCAAGAGTTTTCTATTTAACTTAGAATTATAAGTAACTTCTTGTATTTGTAGAATACAAATGATATCATACAAAAGACCAAAAAAATATTATATCTGTAATTGATAATTTTTTAAATATGCTATAAATATATGTAAAACAGAGTCAATATAGTACTAAATAGATAGTATGAAAAGGTATTAATATTTGCTTATAACGCTTCTTGTTGTTAAGGGATCGAGGTATCTTTAAATAGTTTTGCTTAGTCTCCCCTTTAATGATTAAAACTTAGCTTTATTGCCTAATATTTCACAAAGAGTGGATTTTCCATCAATTATATTAAACGAAATAACATAGTACAAATACCGTTATATTTACAAATACAATAAAAGAATGTTAAAACAACAGTTTAGAAGCCAAGGCCACCGTTCGAATAAGCCATTGGTTTAATATCTGGATGTTTGGAAGCACCAAAGGTTTCGACGATCAGATTTTCATCATCGTTACCATTTTGTAATAGTATACCATTTTTTGGTACAACATGAATAATACCACCCAAGTTACCTTGTGAATCACAATAATGAGGAGCACTGAAAACTGTTACTAATTTATCGTTGTGCTCAAATTGAACACCCCCCATACGTACTTCATGAGATCTAAAGATCTTACGTAATTTATTTCTTTTCAAATAATCAGCAGTAATGTCTGGACCAAATGCAAAACCCAACCCACGTTGAGATGGGCCAAATCCGTCAGTAATTTGTGGATCAGACCACAATAATTCCATAAATAGCCCTTCTCTTGGAGGTTGAGCGAATCTATCAATTTTTTTAATATCCTCCAGAGTAGAATCAATATTACTTGGCAAACCACCATGCATTACCAGATAATCATTATTAATAACCGTAGCTAGAGGTAATGCTTCGAAACTTTGAGAAAACAAATCAAATATACGTTTGGAATATTTATATTTACATTCATCTTCAAAGCCGTAAATTTTATTCATATTATCAGTCTCATGATTACCTCTATTCAAATAGAAATTTTTTGGATACAAAATCTTTAATGAATAAAATAATAATGCAACTTCACATGACCATGAACCACGATCAACAAAATCACCATTAAATAAATAGGTATGGTCTAAGCTGACTTTACCATACTTCTTAAAGATGTTTAAAACATCGAAAAATTGACCGTGTGTATCACCACAAACAGAAATTTTCTTTTCTGGAGTTTCAACATTAGATAACTCCACTAACGATGGCTCTTCTCTAAACAATCTAGCAGCGTGTGAAATAATAGAGGCAGCATATTTTTTTGGCATTGTATGACTCTTGATGAAATATTCTTCGACCATTGTCCCAATAAATTCTTCAGACATATTTGTGACTTCTGCACCTGCAGGTTTGCCATTCTTATCTGTTAATTGCTTAATATCTAATTTTGGCCCAGTCCAGTTGGTTAAATCAGCATTAGAATCAAAAGTTTCTAAATTTAGAGTTAAATAAAGATTAACCTTCTGCTGTTCTTCACCACCTATGGCTTTCTTAAATCTTTCTTCACGAATAAATTTTTCACATACGTCTAAGCCTCTCTTAGCAGTTGCATCATTTGGTTTAGAAGCTAAAACAATTTTCAAATCCTTCTGTGCATTTTTAAACTCTAATAGCCCAATATATGACATACCACGTCTGTGATAAGCTTTAATATTTTTTGGGTCTATCTCTAACGCCTTATCACAATCATTGATACCGCTTTGAAAATTATCCATTTTCAAATGGCCCATAGCCCTGTTTGAAAAATAAATTGAAACAGTATCATCTAACTTAATAGCTTCAGTATATAATTCAATGGCACCTGGGTAGTCCTGGGTTTTGATGGCATCATTGCCTCGGTTCTTAAATTCTAAGGCTTTGGCAGCATCAGCAGCAGAAGGTTTTGTCATATTCAAATAACAGGAAGGCCTGATAAATTTATAATTTAAGATAAGACAGAAGAATAAGCGCTAACTTTAACAAGCATGCATACTATTGAGGTTGAAAAATTTAAAAGAATATTTCTTACAGCCATTAATTTGTAGTACACTTGTTTTTTTTTCCGATGACCTACTACGATCTCAGGAATAAAAATGTTGATGTACGTAAGCCGAAGTAGCCAGAAAGAATAATGTCATGAAAAGTATATAAAAAAGAATCACAAATACCTTTAATCTGTGAAACGTCATTATCCCTATGGTAAAATATCTTCTTCTAAAAGATTGATTTGTTCACTTGAGATATTTTCAAGAAGTAAATAAAATATAGGAAAAAATAAATACTAGGTTTGAGTCTCAAAAACTTGGTGTCACAAAATCATAACTTAGTTATTATGTCAAATTTATCAATGCATGATATTAGATAATTATTTGTCTCCATTTTTGTATTACAAGAATCTTATAATAAGACATATCTTAAACGAACTCGCTCGTATTGTAGTGGTAGCTTTATCTAGGCCACTAAAAGGTTTCTCAATATAGTTACATATTCAGCTCGAACTAATCCCATGCGATTTGCCTCTAAAATACTCAGGTAAAAATTAAAAAAAAAGTAATAGCATAGTAACCTAATTTTTGGCTTCTGGAAGCAATAATTTTATAGAAGTTTTTTATTTTTCTCAACGAAACATTGAACACTGAATTAGCTCAGAAGTGAGCGTATTCAATCTACGAATGTTTAATAATTGCTGAATTTGAAAATGTTACCAAAATCTTTTTCCTAGTTTTTCTATTGGAATAAATTGTGTTTGAGTACGTTATAATATATAGAATAAGTACAGGTAACAAAGCGCAGCATATATAATGCTTAAATAGAAATTAGTGACTTCTTATAGGACTTCACTCCGCTTTTTTTATTATGAATTTTGTGCAGTCATAACTAATTCAGTTCGGTAGCAAGCGAACAATCATTCACTTAGGTCATTTATATTGTGCTGAATGAGATTGAAAAATAATTATAGAGTTTTCACAAATAAACTAGATAAATTAGACTTTTTTAGTACCATTTTTATGCAATATATAGCTATAGTATTTTGAGAACAGAAATGACATTGATTTACATTTAATACTATAATATTTTTTCACTACCAACTTTCAAGATATAAAGAAATGAAAAATAATATTTTAATGATTTTGAATTTACTGAATATGACGGCCCAGGCTCGTCCTTGTAAAAGTTGCGATATTCCTAACTATTATATAAATTTATCGGAAGTATAAGTCGTATTAACACTGGAGTCCGACAATAGTTACAGGGTAATTCTGTTGTTAATAGTAAAGTTATATTATAGAAACCCCCTACCCTTCTAAGTAGGAAAAAAATATACTAAAATTAATATAAAAAATACGAACTTATAAATCAAATTAATGTATACTATTTATACGTTTTATTTTGGAACATGAAGACTTAATTCATAACTAATATCAGATGGAACAATTTTCATTTAGGATACCTGTTTAGTATATCATGCGATTTACAACAAGAGAATATTACGATACATCAAGTATTTTAAAAGTAAATCATATCAAAAAAGTATTACTCCGTTAGTTAATTTTAAAGTGTATGAATTATCCAATTGGAATTTTACTACTAGTATTGTTTGAAAACTATACCCTTCTTCTATCCTGAACAAGTAATTATTCCTTGCTTACATATAAGGATCTGTTATATCTAGTAACATTAATCTTCAACATAAATATTTAAGTAAATCTATCATTGAATGTTTTATTTTTAGTACAGAGTATAAAGAAAGTATCGTTTAATAAGTATTGTTTTATAATAACTAAAGGGGCCAGGAATACTTGTTTATGTTTGAAAAGTATTTTGGAAGGTTATTATGGTAGTAAAAAAAAAACCAAATGAAAATGCCAAATTAAAAACAAAATAATATTTTTAATAAATAAACATAAATAGTTAATAGAAAAGATATATATCTTTAATTTAAAATTCAAATTATTATAAACTATTTTTCTTTTTAAAAAACCATAAGATATATTCCAAGACTAACCAAAATAATCAGTTTTTCATAAATTTTATACTATAATCTTAAGTTATTAAAGTTCCTTTGAAATATATATTTTCTGTTGTAGCCTAGCTTAGGAATAAAATTTTTTTATTAATATTACTTTAAAAGAAACTTTAGGGGAAATTTAAATCTTAGCTTTAGAATAGTTTTATTAAAAAATATAATAATTATAATACTAGTTATTGTACTATGTAAATAACTAATTTGGAAGTAACTTTTGTCGTAGACATATGCTAAACAATAAAAAGTAATGTTCTCAAGTTTAGGCTTTAAGCAAACGATCACGTAATCCGATGACTACGAGTCATACAGTCGTACAGTCGTACGTTCACGCAATTATATGACTATGAGTCATAATATTATGCAATTGTGCAATTGCTTGACAAGTTAATAAACTAATATTCAGGATAAATAGTTCTATTTGAAAACGTATAAATAGGGCTACTTATCCATCAAGAATTCATAAGTTTATAGTTCGTTCATACTAATTTTATAGTTATAAGAAAAACAAGTTATTATTTAAGTACAAGTGGTACTCTAGCTTTTAGTGTAAAAGTCCAATAACTCAAGAATAGTTCAGGTTTGTGTAAACCCTAAGCCCTTATAGTATTATTAGTATTGTCCCGAGATGATTACAACAACTTTTGTTGTAGAAGAGATCGACTTTATACTCATCTACAAGTTGCTAACTAGAAATTGTACACAACACTGAGCAGCTGCTAGTTGCATCCCTGTGAATATCTGTTCGATGCATAATCTTTATTAGTTAGCCAGCATTGCTCAAACTGTGCACCCCTACCCTTGTAAGTAAGTTTATAAACAGACCAATTAAAGTAAAATGGAAAAGCTGGCGTTGACCTTTGAAAAGTATTTAAAGGCCAGCTTTTCAGACTTAAGACATAAATTTATAGTTCTTTTATATAGTTATTTAGTTTAAGAAGAACAACAATTATATATTCGTAAGTTCGAAGGATTAACTGGTGTTAAGTTAATAAGATTGTTAAGTTTGGTTTTTGGTAGTTACTATTTAAGTGTATAGTACTACTAAGTTGGTTTGCAACAACTTTCAACAAAAAGAGGGCGTGTGGTCTAGTGGTATGATTCTCGCTTTGGGTATTTCAACACAAATATGCGAGAGGCCCTGGGTTCAATTCCCAGCTCGCCCCTTTTCTTTTCGCAACATATCACTGATCACGTGACGTTTTTTTAAAAAGCATATATAAGAACAAAATTTTCCTTTTTGATAGTCTAGAGTCATTACAGTAATGAAATTCGTTTAGTCATCGTTATTGCTTAGGCATTTAGAAATTTCAGATACTTTTTAATTTATAATAACTGGGCTATATCAAAATAAATTATTTTCTAGAAATATTTCTTCTCTAACTTATTATAACCCATGCATCAGATGTAAAATATTACAACTGAAGACTTGTCCTTCATTTAGTATCACGTGATAAAGCTATAGTCTCTTAGACATTTTAACTTATTTTTGATAGTCAAGGGTATATATGCTAGTAGTAAATTTGGAGTTGTATATAGGATATTATCATTGATAATTGCCAAATATTTATATGCTTAGAGATTAACATATTTCACATTTCGATAATCTCTCTGGCAAATATATAGCTTACTTGCGCATATTTAGATTACCCGAAGTAAAAAAAATAACTCCATAAAAAATAAATACCAAGCGTCTTTAAAATATATACTATTTCTTCCAAATAGTCTTAACATATTAATCAAAACCGATTGAATACTTGGGAATATTGCTTATATAGCTTAGCGAAAAGCATTAACTATCGTGCTTTTTTTCTTCTTTTTTTAGACAAATTTAAAAACATGCCTGTTAGACAATCGAAATCTCATCGCACGTCAAGATCCCAAGCTCCATATAGAGGACCAATCATTAAGACCATCCCCAAGAAGAATTCATTCAAATTTTTATCAAAACTACAGTCGTTGTTACCTTGGAATTCTAAAATTAAACAACAGAATACCACTCTTCCTAACGGTAAGAAATCTAATGAAGAACCTAAAGATTTCGGAAACATAACTGACCAACCTTCAGACTTGACAAAAGACATTATAGAGACCATACCTGGCGGGTTTTTTAATTCAAATAATCATAACTTAGTAGCCACTTCTGTCAAAATACCCAAGAATTCTATAACCACAAGAAGAAGAGAAGATATTGAATCATCTTCTGACGATAGTGATTATTATAATGATGATGAGACTAACGTAAAGGCTACAAATGACACATTAGCAAGGTTTTTCAGCGATAAAGGTGATCGTGAATTATCAGAGATTGAAAGAGCAGGCGTCATTGCATTACTGGAACCAAAAAGAGATCATACAAGGAGACTGAGAAAGATGAGAAAAATTTCGAGAGAAAGTACTCTATTATTAGATAATAATGATGTTTCGATGGATAATAATAACTCGTCTAATTTAATGGTCTTAAAGAGCTCTGCTGATATATCATCTTTTTCACCACCAACTTTTCACCCATCTTTCGATAAGTCAACTGATGATGGCTCAAGAACTATGGTGAATACCCAAGCTAAAAGACGTGTTTTTGACTATAATAGTTTACCAGCACCTTATAAGACAACTGTTTATAAATATAGTTCTGTTGGCACTCCACAAACCTTGAGCACCATCCATCCCCCAGCTTCTTCAGATACTAGTACCTCAATTGATACCTTCAATTCTTATAAATCTCCATCTAATGATAAAAACCAACCTCCAAAAAAAATTACTGTAGCAGCATCTGCATTATTGACTTTACTAGATAATAACTCGGAAAAGAAAGCTGAAAACAATTCTAAATTGGCAAATCCATACACTTCTAGTAACAGAGATTTAATTAATAAACACAAAGTTAATCAAACAAACTCTAGATTACATGGATTAAAAGATACCTCATCAACAAATGGATCGACATTACCATCTCTTACTTCATTACCAAATGAAAATGGTACTCCTTTTGCTGGATCAGTTACTTCAGAATCTAAAACAAAAATCAATGATTCAATTGAATTAACTGCAGCTAATACTAAAAATAGTCAACTTGATTCTACTGCTAAAAAACCAAATACAAACTCTCTATTTGGTAATAAGTCTAATGCATCAACATCAAACTCAACTGCACCAATTTCATTTGATAAATATAAGCCAAATAAACCTTCTTCATTAAGGTCTAGTGTTGTAGCAACAACTCCTTCTCCAGAAAAGATATCTCACGATACTAAAAATAAGAATCCAGAAAGTCCAATCATGAAAACTTCATCATCCTTTAATTTTACTTTTAAAAAACAAGAAGACAGTAAGGATGAAGACCAAAGTAAGAAAAATTCACCATTGTTTTCTGTTGAGAAAATTATCAATAAACAATCCACACCTATCCTTTTTAGTACTGACACATCCACTACAACCAACACCACCAATGCCCAAAGTAAACCATTTTCTTTTATCAATGAGAAAGGTGAGAATAAGGATGATGTTTCAAAAACTGATATTACAGCGAAGCAAGATGGCTCCACTAAACCAAAATTCTCATTTGGCCAGGCTGGTTTAAATAATACTAACAAAGATTCCTCTGTTATAGAGTCCACTACAAAACCAACTTTTTCTTTCGGTTCATTTAGTGATAATAATAAAATCGAAGAAGACTCCAGCTTAAAAAACGAAGTTGCTCCAATGAAGCCATCCTTCAATTTTAGCTTTAAACGGACTTCTGATAAAAAAGAAAATCTAAATAATACTGATGATATTAATAGTAGTTCAACTAGTAAACCATCAGTTTCATTTGGCTTCTCATCAGCAACTAATAATGTAAAAATTAGCGAAAAGAATTCTGAAGAAACAACAGATAAATCCAAACAAATATTTTCTTTTGGAACCTCACCTGCTAACAATACCATTTCTCAACCATCAACTACAGAAAAGAAGGATGTATCAACTGTAAGTCAATCGTTTTTTAATAACTCCATTCCTGCAGCCAAATCTAATAATTCTCCAATCTTTAATGACTCTCCAACTAGTACAGCTACTACTACCGCCACTACACCAACAGCAATTGCAACTAAATTCGACTTTGGTAATGCAATTGCATCTAATGTAGATAATAACTCTGTTGACGACTCCAAAGTTGAAGAGTATAGAATATTATTTAACTTTTAAAATAGAGAGCAAACTTACATATAATTGTACCATATATAACAATGATGAGTGAAACATTCTCACTGCCCTTTCAGATATATTGAATTTTCTGAAAGTATATATTTATATTTACGCTGTATACTTAATTGTGCATTAATAATCAAATTTAAAAAGGTATTTAGCTTTGCAAAGAATCAATCATAGAAATGTAGCGCCTGGTAATATTGTGCTTTTTTGTCAATTAATTTATAAACATATCGTATACATATCTAAGGTAAAAATACTATCTTGACCTAGAAAATTATGTATTTATCTATAAGACCTTTTGCTTAACAAAAAAGGATCTCAAATGTTTCATTTGCCAAGCGCAAATACCGATTAAGACCAGAATTTGAATCACAATCCACCATTGGGCACGAGAGTTTACTGCTTCTGAGGCATCTCTGAAAGTAGATTCACGTTCTCTAACCATAGCATGTTCTCTCTTAATATCGCCAACTTTAGCGATTAAGTAGTTAACTTTTTGGTGTAAAGCATTAATTTCACCTCTTCTCTTAGAATCTAATTTTTTATCAGAACTAATTTGGAAAGTGACATCTACCTTAGCTTTAACTTTAGCTAACCAACCATTAGCCTGTGGTTGGAAACAGATTCTGTGTTCACCAGAGTCTAAGGCAATGAAAGTAAATTCACCGGCTGGCGAACTCTTTTGATGGGAAACTCTGTGATAATTATCGAAAACTTCTTCAACGTCAATAACTAAACCTAAATCTTCATTTGAAGTATCTCTATATGATTGAAGTTCTTCGTCATATACTTGAACTTTATATTTGGCTTGTAAAAGAGCATCTAAAGGCAATTCCTTATGGAAACATTTACGTTCACCACCGTTTGTATAAAAATAAAATGCAGATACTCTGGATGGAATCAGAAGAATGACCAAGAAAACTTGTAAAAAAGTACTGTATAGCATCTTGAGGGTTGTAGTCTTAGAGGCTTCTATTAATATAAAGTTTTGTACCCTTTCTTTATGACATACTAGATCTCTTGAAATCTTTTATACTGAATCATGCAATTGAAACTTTTTGTTGTCTGTTTGTTATGGGAAAGCGAAGCGAAAAGTGTTGGCCTAAACAAACTAACGCGTTTCCTCATGAAAATGAGTTCTAAGATTAAGCAGTTTTCGCGTTGACTTACTTCATGAAAAAAGATGGAATGCATGAGTATTATAGATAATTATTTTGGAACCTTGCATTTAATTTTGGTTATGCTTGATCAGAAAGGATGCTTATGATCTGACTAAGAGGTTGTCTCTATAATTGAAGCAAAAATTCTTACTGAAGGAATGTAGATACACTAGGCCCCTCTATTCAATAACTCATTAGACAAATTTCCTCCGAGATCATAGCTGCTACGTTAACTATCTTGAGATTGAAATATATTATGAATACCGTTCATGACTTTAATTGAATTATGGAGTCTTATATTGTATCGCATCATTTTTTATTTATTTCTTCTTTTTTTGACTCTATTTCATAGCATGGAAAGAAGGAACGCATACTATTGGCTTTTTTGTATCTACATGAATTGCTTTGATGTAATAAGTTAGGTAAAACTATCATATATCTTTCTTATCTAAGTTAGTTGCCGCTAGGCACAATGAAGTGTTTGAAACGACATAAGTGTACTTCAATTATGTGCTTCGCAGATTTTTTTAAAGTGACTTGCCAAACTTATTCAAACATTATGATTTCGAATGTTCATAAGCCTAGAAATCTTGAACTTGTGTACCACTTGTAATACTATTTCTTTTAAAAGTATCCTTAAATATAACATGCATAGTGTGGTGTTCGGCGTTTATGATGCTTTTGGAATTCGGTAATTTCTAATACATAGTAATTAAAAACAGCTTTATTTTTCAAAGGCATCGATATTATACTTTAATATAAAAGAATATTATGATAGTTATATAGTTACTAATCTCTCCTCAATTCCAGATAGAATAAATTAATTATATTTTCATCCATTCTATTAACTATAATTTAAAACATATATCATATAACAAAGCGATGAATCTACTTTTGCAAGACCCGTTTCTAGTTCTAAAAGAATACCCAGAAAAATTAACTAATACTCTAGAAACCCCATTAAATACAGAATGTGTTCAATTTAGCCCTAGAGGAGATTATTTAGCAGTTGGATGTGTTAATGGTGCTGTTGTTATCTATGATATGGATACGTTCCGGCCCGTCTTTGTTCTTGGCTCAAGATTAGATGCCCATAGAAGATCTGTCCAATCAATAGCTTGGTCTCCATCAGGTAGATATATTCTAACAGCCTCAAGAGATTGGTTTATTAAACTATGGGATCTACAATCCCCACAACAACCCCTACGACAACTCCGATTTACAGGTCCTGTATGGAATGTGCATTGGATTAATGCAGCAAATTTTGCATGTGTGGCTACTGTATTGGAAGAAAAGATGGCATATTTGATCGATTTTAGCCTTAATGAACCAAATTTTGCTCAGTTAGATACGGGCCTTGATTCTATAATGGAACAAGATCAACGATTTGTAATCACGTCTGTAGTGCATCCAAAGTATGATAATATTCTTGTTACTGGCACATCGAAAGGTTGGATTAATTTTTATCTATTAGCTGACTCAAATTCTAATGAAAATGTAAATGAGACAAAATTAATCCACAGCGTGAAGATTGGGAATTGTAACATTAAACAAATTATTATTTCAGAAAATGGTGACAAGTTAGCAATCAATGGTTCTGATAAAACTATTCGTCAATATGGATTCCAAATATCATTTGATAATGATAATATGGTTGAATTAGATTTAGAGCACAAGTATCAAGATGTGATTAACAAATTGCAATGGAATAATATTATATTTAGTAATAAATCTGCAGACTACATTGTTGCATCAACCCATGGCTCATTAGCTCATGAACTTTATATATGGGAAACTAATACTGGTACTTTAGTAAGAGTGTTAGAAGGTGCTGAGGAAGAACTTATGGACATTAGCTGGAATTTTTATAACATGTGTCTTGCAAGTAATGGTCTAGAAACAGGTTATATATATATTTGGTCAATCGTAGTACCACCTAAATGGAGTGCATTAGCTCCTGATTTTGAAGAAATTGAAGAAAATATTGAATATCTTGAAGGAGAAGATGAATTTGATGAAATTGATGAGCAAGGGCAACAACAAGATTTGGACCAAGCAAAGGAAATTAAAATAGATTTATTGACACAAGAAAAATTTGATGTTAGGGGTAATGATTTATCTATGCCTAAGTTTATTATACCGATTCAATATCAACAAATTTTGTTAATGAATTCTCAACATTTTGAAGAAAAATAAATCTAGTCTCAAAATAATTTAAGTATAATACACAAAATTGATAATGATGAATTACTACTAACAAGGAAGTGTATCTAATAAAGACAATTCCTAATTGAGAAAAATATTTGATACTAGAAAATTTATTATAGTCATTATCTCGTTAAGTAATGTAAATTATAATATACAGTTATAAAATGTCAATAAAAATTTCAAGGCTCACTAAGCTCTTTAATCCAAGAGTTAATGATTTTTTGAACATCAAACATCTCTCTTTCATCGTTCCATTGTGAGAGACATTCATCTAAATCAAGCATTTTCGTATTTTGGATAGTTTTCCTACCTAGTTTAAATAGTTTCGTTGCAAAAATGTCATTTTTCATTGTTTCATATTCTTCATTAAAAATATATTGATTTTGTTCCCAAACTTTCTCTTTTAGTTTCTTTACTACAATTAATTTAAACAAATTTTTATTATTCCATAAAGGTGCTAGTTTAGCTTCAAGAAGCTCTATCAGTTCTTCTACTAAAATAAATTTACAAAAGATCTCATGTTTATTCATTATATCAATCGTTAACTCATTTAAGCTATCTTTTAATTCAATTGGAAAATCAGAAACTCTATATGGTCTTTTAGGATTTTGGTGTATATCGGAAATAATTACAAATAAATATTGCATAATTGTGGAACCGCGAGAATACCAAGAGAAATTGGAAATATCCTTCTGAATTAATCTTTCATATGTATTAAATAATAAACCTAAAGTTACCTGAATAATATTAATATGATAAACATTATCATTTATAGATAATAAGTTACTAATATCAATATCATTTAACGAAGTAAAATTTTCTCCATTTTTCTTTAAAATTTTTTCCTCTTGAGTTTGTGAACTTGTTAGAGCATAAAATCTAAGATGTAATCGATAAAGAAAGATATTAAGTGTATTAACAAAATAAGTACTCAATTTGTTTGGAATCGTCCCCATTTCCCAATTAATATTTGCAATTTTTGTACTTAATGAATATAATTTCTCTCTAACATCTCCGAAATCTGACAATTCCAATTGCTTTTGGGTACCTAAATTCATAATTTTCTTAAATAAAATATTTATTCTAGCCTTTCCTTCTAAGAATAAGTAAGGTAAAGCAGTTTCATCCGGACCAATATCCTTATTTCTTAGCTGAACACTATTTATTAAACTATCAGATGACAAATAGGGAAAACCTGCAACAACTGATGAAGAACCTTCAATATATATTATAGTACTCCATAATATTCTATATCTCATCGTATTAGCATTATCTGAGATTTTATGTAACCCTAATTGTTGACCAATTCTAACTAACATGGCAGAATAAGCCACAAATTCTACCATATTTGGATCGATTATGAAATTAACAATAATAAATGCTTGCAAAGTTTCGATATTTGGTACGAAGGGGAATTTGGCTAAGGGAAGAAGCATTGAATAAGCTGAATAATATTTATTACAAATTAAAATATCAGGAATGACTCCTGATGCAACTGTAGCAAAAGAAGAAGTGAAAAAAATGGCATATAAAAGGGTCAATGTAGTAATGCTTACTGGTTCATCATTTGAGATGGAATTATAGGTCTCTTGTAAAGAGGCTTGAATACTTTTTTTATCAAGAAATGGTAAAACTGGATGAATACTATCGAAATAGGTATCTATGATACTTTGAGCTGTTTTAATAGAGTTTGGAAGAAGTTGAATAGTTTCTTGGAATTGTAAAGGAGTAGTAGAAAACCTATCGAATTTTCTAATTGGATTACCATGAAATTCCTTGGATAATATGAATTCGTCATAATCATCTGATGTTAACAATCTATCATTGATAGTACTAGTGAAGAAGGGATGGAAATATTTCGATCTATAGACAAGCGTTGAGTTACTGCTTTTATACAGTTTCTTTGGTGGAGCACTCGAGGTTTCAGTAGTTGGTGGAGGGGTAGGAGTAGAAGAAATATCTTTAGTATTTTTATCAGGTATCCTTGTAAGTATATTTTTAGATAATTGCTTTGCTCTTTCTCCCTTGGAAAGTATCTTTGTAATTTCATCCTTTGTAAACCCATAAACACACAATTCTTGAGTGTCAAAATTTTTGCAATTTGAACAAGGGATAGATTTATCACATTTCAATTTATGTTTATAGCATCGCAGGCAAGTTTTAATTTCTCTTCTTCTTTTAATCTTTGGCTTGTCCATTACAGATCTTACTCAAGGTTTCAATTATATATTACCTGAATTGATTGTAAATCTTAATGACCACATGTTTTTTAGTAGGCATCGGAGTCGTTTCCGGAGTTATTTTTTTGAAGATTTCGATTTTTAAAAAAAAAGAAAATCAGATGGTGAAGTGAAATAAGAAAAAAAAAAAGGTGAATCATTAAGTAAAAGTGTATTTTAGGACGTAAATCATACATAAATAAGTGAAATTGAAATAAAGAAGGAATAAATACAAAAGAGTCTATGAGCTATGCAAAAAAAAAAAAAAAATAACACAGTTTAAACAGATAAGTCAAATAAAAATAAATAATACAAAGTTGCAAGAATTTCCAAAAAAAAAAATTCATACATAATAATTCTAATTTGTAGTTGAGTTATAGTTATTTGTATTATTGGCTAATAAGGCTTCTTCTTCGTCTGGTGAACGAGTCTTTTGATGTAAACCTAAAAATTCAAAGGTTAAAATGTATTTCAAATACCTTGCTACTTTTGGAGGGAATAATTTTAATACCCATTCATCTGGGATGATTCTGATCAAAATACCAACTGGAAGTGATAACATACCTGAAAACAAAGCAACTTGCCACATATATTTGGTTTGTGGAGCAATTGAAAAGGCAGTTCCACCGAAAAACATAATCAAAGTTTGGAAAATGGCAATGATTGACAAGATAATTAGGAAATAATAATTTCTAAATAAATCTTGGAAGAAATTCAAATTATTTGAAGTCATTCTGTCACAAATCTTGGAGATCCCATCAGCTTCATCTAATTTTCTTGAAACCAATAAAGTAAAGAATTGTAACCAAACAAAAGTGTTGAAAGTCATTGCATTTAATTGTTGTTGTTCGAAACCTGTGAGAGATTCTTTATCTGGGAAGAAGATAGATTTACCATGGAAATGTAGAACAAAAGTGACAACCAATTGTAGCATAGCTTGAGAGAAGATCATTTTCCAAGTAGAGATAGCAATTAGAGGAGTAGATCTACCAGTAGGTCTTCTATTCATGATATTTGGATCGGGTTTATCAGTGGCCAAAGCCAATGCAGCTAAAGTATCCATGATTAAATTAACCCATAACAATTGTACAGCTGTTAAGACGGATTTTTCATCTTCTGAAGAAACTGCAGAGACAAAAGTTAAGATAACTGCAGTTATATTGACAGTCAATTGGAATTGAATGAATTTCTTGATTGAGATGGAAACACATCTTCCCCATTTGATAGCATTGACAATAGCAGAGAAATCATCAGTCATTAAAATGATATCAGAAGCTTCTCTTGCGACTTCAGTACCTGTAATCCCCATAGAAAACCCTACATCAGCCATTTTCAAAGCTGGTGCATCATTAGTACCATCACCTGTAGCAGCAACAACTTCACCCATTCTTTTCAAAGTACGGACCAATAATCTCTTGTCCTCTGGAGAAGATCTTGCTAGGACTCTTAATTTTGGTAAGATAGAAACACGTTGTTGGTCAGTCAGTTTACGGAACTCGGGACCTTCCATGGAACATTCAGGACTTGTATAAGATTCCTTTGTAAGGATATTACAATTTCTTGCAATGGCTCTTGCAGTCATGATATTATCACCAGTAACCATACGGACTGTGACACCAGCTTTTTGACATAATTCTACAGATTTTTCTACACCATCACGTAAAGGATCTTGAATACCAACCAACCCATCAAGTGTGAAGCCTGAAATTTCCGAAGAAGGTTGTGCTGGAAGACGTTCTACTGGTTCACCAAATAATAAGTTTGGATCGGCAGATTCTTTATCATCTTTATCGATGAATTCCCTTGGCGGCCATGAATCACAAGTGAAGTCTTTGTGAGTTAAAGAAATAGCACGTAGAGCGTTATCTGCAAAATTAGCAATATCTGAACCAATTTCCTTGGCCAAATTTTCTGTAATGTATTTGGAAGAACCATCAGATAATCTTTTAAATCGACATCTTTGGAAAATGATTTCTGCAGCACCTTTGACGAAAAGAGTATATTTTTTAGCAGATCTTTTCACGACAACGCCTGACCATTTACGTGAACTTTCAAATGGGATGATTTGAACGATTTTTTCCATTTCAAAGACTTGTTCTGGATATTGACGAATATAATGCAAATTGAAATCCTTTTTGCGTCTAATGGTACTTGGTGGAGTCAGTCTCATTGCTCTCTTTGCCAATGTCAACAAAGCTGTTTCTGTCTTGGAACCGATAAATGGTTCTTGTTTAACTGGACCTGACCCCATTGGAGGAGGATCGGATGGGTTAATGGAAGGTTGTCTTCCTGTAGGTTTATATTTACTATTTTCAAAAGCAGTGGAATTCAAAACAATATTTGCCAATAAATCTTTTCTTAATGGAGTAGCAATGATATTTTTATCAGCAGGTAAAATATCTTTTGAATTTTTCTTGTTGAAAAAAGTGTTACCAAAGATCCCACGAACCACACTCATTGAATTTTCAGTTAAAGTACCTGTCTTATCGGAACAAATGGCTGTAGCGGAGCCCATGGTTTCACATGCTCTAAGGATTCTCACTAGATTACCATCTTTAGTCATTCTTGTAGTGGCAAAGGCCAATGCTAGAGTAACTGCTAGAGGTAAACCTTCTGGCACAGCAACAACGATGATGGTAATAGAAGTGATGAAAATATCCATAAATCTGCTTGATTTCTCAGCAGGGGTCAAATCGACGAATTTACCATCTTTTTTGAAACAATTGATACAGAATTTGATGAAAAGTGTCAAGAATAGAATCAACCCTGCAAGACTACCATAGATGGAGATGGAGTCAGCAAGATGAGTCAACCTTATTTGTAAAGGAGTAGCATCATCTTCCTCAGTGTCTGTCAAGGCATTCATTGTTCTACCATGAGTGGAATTGATACCGACAGAAGTGACAATGGCCTTACCTAAACCGGAAATGATCTTGGAAGACGAGATGATCATACAATCTGGGAAATCCGAATCGTTTGTGATATCATTATCTGGATGATCTGAGCTGTATTGCAAAGTTGTTAACAGAGTATGTTTTTTCACAGCATCTGATTCACCAGTGATTGTGGATTCATCTGCTTCGACATTCCCTTCGATCAACACACAATCTGCAGGAGCGACTTCACCTGTTTGTAGAGAAAGTAAGTCGCCGACCAACAAGTCGTTGATGGAGATTTGTAGTTTGGCATTATCTCTTATGACGGTAATGACTCTATCTAATTTTTTCGCGTTTAGTTTTGTAAACTGTAATTCCTTTTGATAATCATTAACCGCCGAGACAAGCACGACCACGACCACAGCAAACATGATTGCCACCCCTTCTATCCAATCTACTTTTGTGATCTTATTGCCCTCAGGGTCATATTGAGAAGGCTGGAAGAATAGTTCGTACAGCCCTAGAAGAAAGGAAACGACAGCGGCAATGGATAACAAGATAAGAGTCTTATCGTTGAAAGCTTCCCGGACCAATTGTTGGAAAGTCTTTGGCACGTGTTGGGGCAATTTGTTATCGTTATAGAATTGGATTCTTTCATCGATGGTAAAGGTGTCTATACCATGGATGGGGGAGGTCTTTAAAGAGTTGTAAAATGCATTTTCATCATTGGAATATAATTTCTTATAGGCCAGAATTGACTTTGGGTCATGAAGGGAGTTTAGTTCTTGGATTGAGACGGAGAAAGGAGGACTCATGGACGATACGATGGATATTGTGGGAGAATCGTTCGAACTATCGGAGACACCGAAATGAGGGTCCGAGGAGGGAGCCACTGCCAAACGGTGTATGTCAGACATTTAGCGTTAGGAGGGATTGTGTACTTGCGTAGAAGGGTTTGTTTGGAAGTGTATAGCGATGTCAATTGTTCAAACGCTTTTATACTGTGTGCATGCAGTATTCTTATTGTATTGCGCAGGATTATTATTGTATAATGTGTGCATTGTGAATTGTCATATAAAGGAGACAATTTTTTTTTCACCCGTAACGGGAAATGCAGAGTGGCTTAGCTGAAGAAATAGCGAGAGAAAAAGTAAGAGTGAAAAAAAAAAAGTTATCGCTGGAATGAAAAAAAAAAGCATTGCTAGAATGAAAAAAAAAAGCATTGCTAGAATGAAAGGAAAGGAAAAACACTCGAGCCAAAAAGAGGGCCCACAAGGGAAGTGTAATATAGACAAGAGAAAACAAACAAGACTTTGCTATAGTATATTGTAGTGTAGTGTAGCGTAGTGTAGTGTAGTGTAGTCTATTATATTATATTAAACTATATTATATCAACACTTGACGAATCACAAGAACAATGAGCTGCATTGATATAGAAATCGGGCCTAGTGGGCACGTCGGTCACGTGCACTCGTTGGAAGCGGCTAGGCGGCTACGTACGAGCCACGGTGTGGTTGGTGTTCTTTCAGGGACGTTACCTGCGGCAGCCCAACAAAACTGTTTTCTATACTTGCCACTGGTCTTGCCTCATGAAGAAATCGCTTGGTTGCTGAGACGTTGTGACGATGGCGATGGCGATGGCAAAGAGAAAGTGAGATTGGTCAGGCGTCAGGTGACGGAGAATGGTTCCCAGTTGCAAGAAGTATCGAGAAAACAAGCAGTAGAACAAGCCAGGCGCGACGAAAAGAACATACGGTTCCACATGACCTATGACAACAACAGCGGGATTACACATAGTAAAGAACTCGACCCACAATACTTGCGAGAATGCCAATGCACACGGTGTGAAGTATACACAGCTCTTAAGGAAGGCGATGCCTCACGAGTGGTGGCTGCTGGTAGTCGTTTTGGCGCACAGTATACCCTCTACCCTGGCGACCCCCTAAGAGTCCATGCTACGATGCTAGTGTTGCCAGCAGTAAAGAACAACCAGCCTTGGGATGTAAGAGCATTGTTAAGCATTGCTAGGTTGGCAACAACAGTCCGCAAGACAGTGCTACTGCCGAGCACAAGTGACACAAAGACTAGGGCAACCTCCGATGACACTTCAATTGATAGACGCCAGTCACATGACACGCAAAACCACGTGCGATTCTATCGCCTAGAATGGACAGGGTTCGGCTAGCAGCGGCCCTTGCACCACGCTGACGGCACCCAAATTTCCACATGGACATACCTATACATATATACACACATAGATATATACACACTGACGTATACATGCATTTGCCATTATATATCAATATCTGCCTGGATATCCAGATGAATCTAATCGCCCTTGTCCGAATCCGTCTGCAAACTGTCTGAGTTTGGTCACCCTGGGGGTCTTGGCACGTGCTGCACAGACCAGCACGCAGCGCACAAAACACGCAGGTCGAGAATAAGAAAAAATAGAAGCAAAAGCAAAAGCAAAAGCAAAAGCAATAGCAAAAAGAAAAAGAAAAAAGAAAAAAGAAACGGCTGCATCTTCATGCTCTGCGGTCCAACCGGCCAGCCGGCCATCACGTTTCCGTTTTGGGCAGCCCGGCACGGAGTCGGCCCAAGCCGTGCCCGAAGCGGCAAGCGCCGCTGCCCGTTTTTCTTGCATGCCCCTTGAATTCGGAGCCCGATCAGGCCGGGCCGTACCTGCCCCTTTCGGCGATGTCATCGGCCCCAATTAGTCAACGGAGTAAATACGACTGAAAGGGGACTGATATTTCATAAGGGTAAAAGACCGTGAAAATTAAAGTTTGCATATACAATATACAATATACAATATAATATACAATATGATATACAATACACAGCATACAATACACAGCATACAATTCAATATACTTATATCAAAGGTTTATCGAATAGGGTAATTTCGGAAATTTTCAAAAAAGTGCAAAAATATATTGAACCAAAAAAGTTTCAAAAATTTCAAAAATTTCAATATTTTCAATATTTTCAATATTTTCAATATTTTCAATATTTTCAATATTTTCAATATGTTCAATGTGTTCAATATTGTCAAAATAAAATGCCAAATTTTCAAAGGTATAGGTATAGCGAGCTAGGTAAGTATACTGCATAGTGAAATATTGAAAATTCCAGTGCCTATGTCTAATCAACAGGTAACTTATGCTAATCTACACCTGCTGTGCAGATACCTCTTTGGTTTGTTTGTTTGTTTGTTTCTATCTTGGTTTGTTTGTTTATTACATACCCCCGAATGTATATGTCCCCCTTGTTCCTAGTAAACTAGTCGAAGCTAACAGCTGCAACTGAAGCTTATACGCTTGTATACACAAACGTATATACAAACAAAAAGACCTCAGTCTAGGGACACTGGCAAAACAAACAACAATTACTCTATTTGTTTAATCTGATTACTCCTCTACTCAAGCCCGTACTCCTCTGTTTATCTATTCCCAATTCTGTGCAAAACCAAAGCTTCTCGGTCTTATTTGCTTTACCCAAAATCCTTTGGCTCACTCAAACTTTCCCTATATATAAACACCTCAAATGTTTTGGCTCTCAATTGTCCTTCTCCAGTTTGTAATTCGAATCTCTACTCCCAACCCTCACATAACGATAATACTTGTATTATTTTTAAACTATTGTCATACATAATACATTATCAATTGATTATTCCTTTATCTTTTTTTTTAAATATATCAATTGACCTGCCTCACTAATACCATTACTGCTACTCCTTCTCTTTCTTTCACACAATAATATAATACAGTTTCAGTTCATAACAAATCTCACATGTCAGACACCGTTACTGAAGGTTCCTCTCAAGAGGAAAAAACACACGCCCCACCATTGGGTAGACCAGACGCCGGAATGGATGACGGTGGAGAATCTTCCGATGATGATATCGATGCCTTAATCGAGGAATTGCAATCTCACCACGGTGAAGGTGATGACGAGGAAAGTGACGACGGTGGTGCCGCCGCCGCCGGTGAAGCTCGTGTCGTCCCAGAAGAAATGTTACAAACAGATCCAAACACAGGTTTGTCTTCAGATGAAGTCGCCCACAGAAGAAAGAAGTATGGGTTGAATCAAATGAATGATGAAAAGGAAAACTTGATTGTCAAATTCGCCATGTATTTCGTCGGTCCTATTCAATTCGTTATGGAAGCTGCTGCTATCTTGGCTGCCGGTATTGCCGATTGGGTCGATTTCGGTGTTATCTTGGGTCTATTGATGTTAAACGCTGGTGTTGGTTTCGTACAAGAATTTCAAGCTGGTTCCATTGTCGATGAATTGAAAAAAACTTTAGCCAACTCTGCCACTGTCATTAGAAACAGTCAAGTTGTCGAAATCCCTGCTAATGAAGTCGTCCCTGGTGATATCTTGAGATTAGAAGAAGGTGTCATTATCCCTGCCGATGGTCGTTTAATCACTGAAGGTTGTTTCTTACAAATCGATCAATCTGCTATTACTGGTGAATCCTTGGCTGCTGATAAACGTTATGGTGATCCAGCTTTCTCCTCTTCCACTGTCAAGAGAGGTGAAGGTTTCATGGTCATTACTGCTACTGGTGATAACACTTATGTCGGTAGAGCTGCTGCTTTAGTTAACCAAGCTTCTTCTGGTTCTGGGCATTTTACTGAAGTCTTGAATGGTATTGGTATTTTATTGTTGGTCTTGGTCATTGCTGCCTTGTTAGTTGTTTGGACTGCTTGTTTCTACAGATCTTTGAACATCGTTACTATCTTGAGATATATGTTGGGTATTACAATTATTGGTGTTCCAGTCGGTTTACCATGTGTCGTCACCACCACCATGGCTGTCGGTGCTGCTTACTTGGCTAAGAAACAAGCTATTGTTCAAAAATTATCTGCTATTGAATCTTTGGCCGGTGTCGAAATTTTGTGTTCTGATAAGACCGGTACTTTAACCAAGAACAAGTTGACTTTACACGAACCATACACTGTCGATGGTGTCACCGCTGATGACTTGATGTTAACTGCTTGTTTGGCTGCCTCCAGAAAGAAGAAAGGTTTGGATGCTATAGATAAGGCTTTCTTAAAGGCTTTGGCTCAATATCCTGTTGCTAAGAATGCTTTGACTAAATACAAGGTTTTAGAATTCAGACCATTCGACCCTGTCTCCAAGAAGGTCACTGCTATTGTTGAATCCCCAGAAGGTGAAAGAATCATCTGTGTTAAAGGTGCTCCATTATTCGTCTTAAAGACTGTCGAAGAAGATCACCCAATCCCAGAAGA
This sequence comes from Henningerozyma blattae CBS 6284, assembly GCF_000315915.1. Lineage (NCBI taxonomy): Eukaryota > Fungi > Ascomycota > Saccharomycetes > Saccharomycetales > Saccharomycetaceae > Henningerozyma > Henningerozyma blattae. Next base: position 971,907 of record NC_020187.1, read on the forward strand.
TATCCATGAAAACTATGAAAACAAAGTCGCTGAATTGGCTTCCAGAGGTTTCAGAGCCTTGGGTGTTGCTAGAAAGAGAGGTGAAGAACATTGGGAAATCTTGGGTGTTATGCCATGTATGGATCCTCCAAGAGATGATACTGCTGAAACTATTGATGAAGCTAGAAGATTAGGTTTAAGAGTCAAGATGTTAACTGGTGATGCTGTCGGTATTGCTAAGGAAACTTGTAGACAATTAGGTTTGGGTGACAACATCTACAACGCTGAAAGATTAGGTTTAGGTGGTGGTGGTTCCATGCCAGGTTCTGAATTGGCCGATTTCGTTGAAAATGCTGATGGTTTTGCTGAAGTCTTCCCACAACATAAATATAAATGTGTCGAAATTTTACAAAATAGAGGTTATTTGGTCGCCATGACCGGTGATGGTGTTAACGATGCTCCTTCCTTAAAGAAAGCTGATACTGGTATTGCTGTCGAAGGTGCTACTGATGCTGCTAGATCCGCCGCTGATATCGTCTTCATTGCTCCAGGTTTATCCACCATCATTGATGCCTTAAAGACTTCCAGACAAATTTTCCACAGAATGTACGCTTACGTTGTTTACCGTATTGCTTTGTCCTTACATTTGGAAATTTTCTTTGCCCTATGGATTGCTATCTTGAACCACTCTTTGGATATTGATTTGATTGTTTTCATTGCTATTTTCGCTGATGTTGCTACTTTGGCCATTGCTTACGATAATGCTCCATACTCTCAAACTCCTGTCGAATGGGATTTACCAAGATTATGGGCCATGTCTATTATTTTAGGTTGTGTCTTAGCTGGTGGTTCTTGGATTCCATTGACTACTATGTTCAAGAGAAGAGGTGGTATCATTCAAAACTTTGGTTCCATTGATGGTGTTATGTTTTTGGAAATTTCTTTGACTGAAAACTGGTTGATTTTCATCACTAGAGCTGTCGGTCCTTTCTGGTCTTCTATTCCATCATGGCAATTATCTGGTGCTGTCTTGGCGGTCGATGTCATTGCATTGATGTTCACATTATTCGGCTGGTGGTCTCAAAACTGGACTGATATTGTTACTTGTGTCAAGATCGGTGTCTGGTCCATTGGTATCTTCTGTGTTATGGGTGGTTTATACTACATGATGTCTGAATCTCAAGCCTTTGATGACTTTGTCAACTTTAGAAAGAAGAAGGAACCAGAATCCACTAAATCTGTTGAAGATTTCTTGGCTGCTATGAGAAGAGTTTCTACTCAACACGAAAAGGAAGCTTAAATCATTCCTCATTTCACTCTGATCCTTTAATTTCCTCTTTTCTCATTCATATTCCTTTTTTATTTTTTATCCCCTTTTCCTTCAATTTGTTTTATTCAAACTAATACAATTTAAATATAATACAGACATTTTCTCTTCCTTATAACGCTGTTAATATTCAAGTTTGGAGAAACTTCACTCGTTTTAATATTTATGAACCTGAATAGTAATTAAAGATACCAATCCAATTAAATTTTTATTATATCTCCTATAAACTACTACTATAAATTCAAGATATAAAAAACAGAATTTAATCACATTCAAACTTTAAAAGCATTCAACAGGACACAAACATTCAAAATGGATCTTCAATGGTTTTAATTATTAATTTCATGAATGGTTTGTTGAATTACTACACACACACACACACACACACACACAAACACACACACTTTAATTCAACACAACCTTTCATTGTTACTTTTTTTTATCTTTTTGTTTATCCTCTTAATTTTTTTTCTAACTATGCTTATCAACAGTTCAAATGTGATTATCGCATTTTTAACAACATCCCTATAAATTCAATTCTTTATTGCACATTTTTAATATTTCTTTGCACACCTTTTTATTTAATGCCATTTTTTTCTTAATTATACTATTTAATTCTAGTACTATGTACCTAATAACTTTATACGTATATATATTAATAATAATATAATTTACGATATTACAATTCATCTATAGATAACCCTAAGTGTAGATTGTAAATTATTAATAATATTATTATTTATTTCTTTTATTTTGTTTGTATTCAATATTACCTTAAGGAGATATAAAACCTTTATATCACGTGCGAGTTTTACTTTTTCTTATTTTCATGACTAGTAATGATCGGCTTGTGAATACTAACAATTATGCGTTGACCATGCCGATTTTTCCTCGTGAAAATTTGGGCAAATTGGTTTTTTGTGTTCAACATCTTTTAACTAACAATGATTGATTTATAATAATGAAATAAAATAAGACGTATATACTATTAAATTATAGTTAATTAACCAATTTTCTCTAATCATATCATTTAAGATACCATTTTAAAACTTAACTTAAACTGACATCAATTTTTAAAAACAAATCTTTTGAAAAGGAAAGAAAAAGTATAAATCAAAAAAATAAAAAACAATAAAAAAACACAAACTATAATTGTTAGGAAAGGTAGACTACCATAGCAAACTATTGAGGTCTATATTATAAATTTAAAAGTATTCAAATTTATTACTTTTATTATTTAATTTCTACTCTTTTCTTTTTTGTTTTAAACTTTTTTTTTCTTCATAGTGAAAATTCACGGTTGACTTATTGAAAATTTGTTAATTTTCCATTTTGTATATTACTCTTCTTTCTAAAATATTTCATACCTGTACATTATATTGTTTTCTATTCCATTTATTCCCATTTTATTTTTAAAATTCTTCTATTGTATTTTAAACAATTCTCTACTTCAACGATTTTTAACTTCATTACATTGCTAGCTTATATTTTATCAAAGTACGAGCAATTAAAACTTTCAAAATTATATTGTATATTATTATTATTGAAGTAGATTTTTTTTTTCTTCCGTATTTTAAACAACTTTGTTTAATACTTTTATTTTTTTTTTCAAAAATAAACCCAAGCTATTTTAAATTGATTCCATTACAGTATGACCAACAATATTAAAAAGCTATCTGAAGATGAATCTTTACCTTTAGTTGATCCAGTTGTTACCGAAACCATTAACTCTGCCCTTAATCAGCTACATTTAGATGATTCTGAAGATTCAACACCACCTACCCCAAAGCAATTAAACGCTCTCAACATGCCATCATCATTGGGTACTCAAGCTGTACCATCAACTGGTACTATTGGTTCTGTGGCTGGACCATTAGGCGAAAATACTATGGGAAATGGACCACCTTCGCAAATATTTTCACCACTACCACCTCAACACTTCCAACATCAAATGTTAGGTATGGGTTTTATGCCTTATTCCCAAATGATGCATATGCCACCAACTCCAGGTACTTTTTTTCCATCTCCAGATTTTACTGATCCTTCATTAAATATGATTCCAAATTCAAATAATACAGAAAATAATAGTCCAAACATTTTTGCTAAAATGGATAACAAACTAAGCCCAACGAATTTACCATCCCAATCAGTTTGGCCTCCAACTATAGGGAGCATTCACGAAGATGGATTGACGTCAGGTTCTGTCTCATCTATCATTAATGATTCAAATGGAAATAAAAAAGCCCCAGGTGCTGCAACTAATTCTTTTAGAAGACAAACGTTTCATACTTTGCCATCTGCTGAATTGATGGGAATTTCTCAGGCTAATGGTCAATCTTCAAATGACCAACTTTCTATTCCAAATCCCTCTACTAGAACACAATCTATCTCTTTTGATAAATCTGATAGTACTTTCTTATTCTCTGGAAGTGCTAGTGGAACAACTAATCAAGCTTCTAATGCTCCACCTGATCAATTGGCTCCTAAAGCAACTACTCTACTGAATGACTCTAAAGATGTTAAGGAAAAAGAAAATTCTGCAGATATTTCAGTGCCAAAAGCATACGCAGCTGCTTATCCATATGGGGGACCTTTATTACACCCCAATCCAATCTTATCTAATCCCCATGATTCATCTTCAAACCCTCATGGATTCAATGTAACCTCTCAATATCCAGGTGGTTATGGTTTTAATGGGCCATTCCCAACATTTTCACCAGTTATGGGAGGGCCTCACCCTCCAATTCATGGTCCTACTCCAATATCAGTTTCAAATACTTCACCACTGACTGCTTTACCTTCAATTGTTGATGGATCCAATGAAAATAAAAATAAACCTGCTGTAGTGACTTCTACAAATCCTCAATTATTAGATCCAGAGGGAAGAATTAGTCCATCTACTGTCCCAGTCTTGAATCCAATGCAAATTGCTAATCCGCAAGGATCATCTCCACCTCCTTGGTTATACCAAGGCCATTCTTTCAGCCCTATGGTAGGTCATCCTCAAGGTCCTCCTCCCCCGCCACATATGTTGAATCAAAATGGACATCTTTTAAATAGAAATGGAAAATTTTCAATGCATGAAGCTAATCGTCATAATCCAAAATATCCAGTTCCAACTCATGAAGGGCCAAATGGCACTAAAAATGAAAAATACAGTAACTACACAAATAATAGTAAAAATGGTAAATATTCTAACAACGGCAAAAACAATTTTAATAATTATCCTCACGGCTATCGTAAAGTTGAAGATAATTCATTTTATGCTGATGCAGAGTTAAGTCAATTTATTGGTAATATTTATTCAATTTGTACTGATCAATATGGCTGTCGTTTCTTACAAAAACAATTAGATGTTCTTGGTAAAGAAGCTGCTGATATTATTTTTAATGAAACAAAGGATCACACTGTAGAATTAATGACAGATTCTTTTGGTAATTATTTGATTCAGAAATTGTTGGAAAGAATTACTTTAGAGCAAAGAATAATCATTGCAAATATTTCATCACCTCACTTTGTTGAAATTGCTTTAAATCCTCATGGTACAAGAGCATTGCAAAAATTGGTCGAATGCACAGAAACAGACGAAGAATCCAACATTATTGTTAAGTCATTAACACCATCAATCTTAATGCTAAGTAAAGATTTAAATGGTAATCACGTAGTACAAAAATGTTTACAAAAAATGCCACCAAAGCATTTCCAATTTATTTTTGATGCAGCATGTAAAGATTTCATTGAGATTGCGACTCATAGGCATGGTTGTTGTGTTTTGCAACGTTGTTTAGATCACGGTACTGAGGAACAACGCCATTCCTTATGCAATAAGCTATTAGAAAATATTGATATGCTCACTATGGATCCATTTGGTAATTATGTTGTTCAGTATGTTATCACTAAGGAATCTGACGATAACAAATATGATTTCACTTACAAGATTGTCCATCTATTGAAACCAAAGGTTATTGTTTTATCTTTACACAAATTTGGTTCTAATGTTGTTGAAAAATTATTAAGAACTCCAATTGTTTCTGAGACTGTTATCTTGGAATTGCTAAACAAGGAGAGTAATCAAGAAATCCAAACATTATTAAATGATAGTTACGGTAATTATGTTTTACAAACTGCACTGGCTATTTCGTCGAACAAAAATCCATACTTGTATAAAAAATTGTCTGATATTGTTACTCCATTACTTGTTGGACCTATTAGAAATACTCCTCACGGTAGAAGGATTTTAAGCAAGCTTCCATCAGGTGAGTAATTGGAATTAACTCTTTGAAGCTATAGATTAAGGGGAAATTTATTTTTCGAATGTTTACACAGTATATAATTCAGTAGATAACTTATATACTTAATTCAATGTATATTATTTGTAATATAATTCTAAAAAGAGATTATTTAATTTAAATAAACTTTTACTTAAAACACAATCATTATAATTTATGTAGAATGCTGGAAAGGGAAAGGTGAAGTTTGTTCGATGAAGATAATTAAACGCAAGTCATTAAATGTTAACGTACTAAGTCTTTATGACCAACTTGCTGAAGCACTATTAAAAATTTCCTTCGACTTTATTTTCACCACTAAGTATGTGTTATGAGAGTAAATTTTGAAAGTTAAACTCCAATGGAGTTGAGCAGCCTCTAATTTTTTAGGGTTTATCAATGTACCATAATAACCAATATTTATATATATGTGGAGATACTCTATTAGAAAGTCTAGATACATTATCCTATGAGTTTATTAGGTGTTTTGGTGACTAAACTTAATAAACAAGAAGGAGAAATAACCATGAGACAAGTAAATATATTCTTCATAGTGTTTTTCCAAAACCATTATCTTAAGTAAAAGTGGTTGTCTAATAAATACTTATACATTTTCGAGCATATATCGATAAAAAACTTAAAGCATAATTAATATGGGTAGTAGAATTATTTACAATAACACGTAAAACTTTTTTGAAATTAGATTGTTCTTCATGTAATAATAAACTTTTAGGTCGTTTTACGAGTAATATATTTCAGAAAAGTTAGAGTGTGATATAGTTACAGGAATTATTTATAGCTTAGTTGATTAATTATGCAATAACATAATAACTGAAGAATCTGAAGTTTCTGATAAATGATTAAAATTGTGGCCTGCAGGTACTACAAGGTACTCTTTTGCATACATAATTTAGTGACAGCATTCATCCATTTTTACACAATAGAGCAAGTTTTCTATTGTACACGGTCTATGGGCCTTTTCTTTCTGAAAGATATTTATTAGTTACGACTCTGGTCGCTAGATTATTTTTCTTGCTCTTAGACGTTTTTAGTTAAAAAGTCTATACATACATACTTTAAAATTTTTGCCATTTGTTACCTTATTCAAATATATTTTTTATAAATTATAATAGTAGAATTTACCACATAATGGTGAAATTTTTCTCAAAGTAAATAAAACATACCTAATCATATAATTTTACCGAATAATATATAAAATAGCTGGGCTAACTTTACAATATACCAGGTTCTATGAAATGTCTTTTTGACCAGCAGTCGAACTGTTCAAAATATTGTTGCTCATAGTTTAATTCCTAGTTAAGTAATCTGTTTGAATAATTATCATATTATTATTATAGAAAATCTCCTTGCTTCTTTCGAAAGGGAATATATAATATATACAGGATATACAATGAACAGTTAAAAACTTTTGGGATATTTTCGTGATAATTTATACTCCAAAAAATGGACAGATTCACCATCAACAAATTGGTGGTCTGATATTAAAATAGAACCTATCACATCCTAATACCTCCTTAATATCACCACTTGGGTATTTTTAGTAGTTGAGGCCACGTATGCTTAATGCATGTTGGATTATTTATTATATTAAGTTGTTATTAGTTGTTGTATAAAGCCACAATTACGACTAAATTCATGCTTTATTAGCTGTTAACAAACCCACGATTTATGACACATAATGCCACAGCTCTGACACTTTTTATCTCTAAGGATACATATATATATATTATTCTATAAAATAACAGGTCCTAACTATACGTTGAGAAATCTTGAACATATGAAAATATTATTATCTAATATTTTATCTATAAGCCTAAAAATAGCAACTCTTCAACGTTAAGTATTTGTAAATAATAAACTGCTTGTTCGAGCACTTCTTATAAAAAGCTGTACATTAACAAATTATGAGATATGAGAAGAGGATATCTAAGAAAAATGTGCGTCAATTCCACATTAGTATATAAAATTATAAATTAAATTTTTATATCTATAGCCCAATGTTACATTTCAGGTGTGTAATGGTGTTAACATTTAATACTTTAAACAATTATATAAAAAGTATTTAATACGCTACCTTGAAATGTATCAAATATATGATAAAATATATATTTGTACATTTAGTGACAATTATTCAATTAATATTGGGCTTACAGCCATATTTTAAAGAAACATAAATTAATGGCCCTAGTACTAGAATATACTTTCCTTTTTTAGAGTAATTTATTTAGAATTGATTTTCAGAATATGCAGAGAATAGCTTTTATAACCAGGGTATTTGAACAAATACACGTTTGATGAATGTAAAGTCCCTGTTACCAGTTTAGATGGCTTAGCAGTTATAGTCTAACAAGTAAAAAAAGGAACAGGAGTATAAATAATTCTTTCAGATCATCCCCCTCTTTGTTTTGATTTAGGGTTTCCACATCCCAATGTATAATCATAAAATAAGAAATTAATCGTGTCTATATATTTTAAAAGTCATTTAGAAATTGCTATATATAATAAACTTTATTTCCCTGATGTATCACTTAACAACATACTTAGTAAACTATCCAAATCACCAGTGTTTACAAATTCATCAAATGTACCTATGTTATAACCATTATCTGTAAGAGTAGTATTGGTAGGGTTAATTAATTCATTTTTCGACAAATTTTTATCATTGCTATTGTTATTAGTAGAGAAATTACCATCTGCATTAGTATTAGAATTATTATATTGTATAAAATCAACATTTTGTGCGTCGTATGGTTGACTATTAGTTGTGTTATTCTTTGACAAACAGGGTGCTAATGATTTCATTGAAATATCTGAGCCAGGAGTTGGTTGAACACTTCGAGACATTTGAGAATCTGTAGAACTTGTTACTGTTGAGGAAGAATTCATCTCTGAATGATTATTGATATCTTGGGTGACCTCTTGAGACAATGGGGATTTATGGTTAGTTTTATTTCTTGTATCCACTTTTGGAATAGTTGCAGAATTAATGGATTTTGAAGCAGAAGAAGGATTTGAAGATAATGAAAGTGGACAAGTATTTGATTTATAAAGTAAAAGTTCACTATCTGATCTTTGACTAGCGAAATGTGGAAATAAATTTCCATTTGGAGTTGTTGATAACAAAGATTGCTCAAAATTCGAAATTTCGAACCATTTTTTAAAATTAATATGAAACCCAGTTTCTTGGACTGGCTTCATTAATTTTGTAAATATATAAGATTTTGGATTTAACATGTATGAAGTTACGGTGCCCATCTCACTATCATATTCAGAAATTTTTTGGATCAATTCAGTTCTATTTAAATTATTTGTACAAATGTAATCGAAACATAACATATGAGTTAAAATTGCATCTATTAGAATAAATTTCGAAAGGTCATTGTGTCTTTTTGAGTTAATGATTATTTTATTATTGCAATTCTTGAAGAATAAAGTTAATTTTTCTATTCGTTTAAACACTTTTAATGATTGAACAAGTGATTCAATTGTTAAAGGAATTGTTCTTGTAGAATGTGTATTTAGAGTAATGATATGAATTAAATTAAAAAAATATATGGCCCTTTGAACACTATAATCATCAGGAACCATTAGTAATTTTGGCAAAGTGCTTGACCAAGCGTCAAAAATTTCATTGGAATATTGACCAGATTTCTTATTTAAGAAGTCTTTTGTTTCAGGAACCAGAAATCTTTGAGATAGTTGCATTGCTGAATTTTGAATATGAGCTCTTAAGGATTGGAAATGGAGTACCAAATAAAATAATTGTTGAATTAAATTATCAGCATCACAATGATCATTATCTAAATTTGAATTTGAATTGTTATAATTTTTCAAATAAGTTTCATCATAATTATTGTTGGGGTAATTATCTACAAAATCAAAAATTGGCCTTAGTTGTAATTTAACCATATCTAATTTTTTCAGTATTTCATCAGTTTCGGAATATAATTGATTCAATAAATTGAATTTTAAGAAGGAATGCTTTGTTGAATTTTTAACAGATGAATATTTATTATTAAATAAAATGTTGTTCGAAAATTTGCTAAAAATAATTGTTAAACCCAAGTTACCATAATCTTTTAAATCACTTAAAGATAATTTCGATAAATTTTCAGATAAATTATTAAAGTTTGGATTATTTATTTTATTAAAATAATCATTTGAATCTAAATAACCCAAGAATCTAAATTTTTCCGGTAATAGACAATTTATTTTATCTTCATTTATTACAGATGGGAAACCACGCTTCATGCAATGTAATTTTTCAATCATATATAATTTCCACCATAATTGTCTTCTCTTTTCTGCTTGATATTCCTGTAGACCCACATAAAATTCCCAACGAGAAAATCCCATTTGAATAGCATAATTGATTGCAACATCTAGTACTCTTTCAAATCCATAAAACTCACTTGCTACTAATTGTTGTTTTAAAAAGACAATTAATAATTCCAAATATTCTATTGTATTAAAATGATCATCTAAATGATAAAGAGTGGAGTTATAATAATTTGCACATAAGGAATATAATATTTCTTCCACTTGGCATAAGTTTGCAATAGTATTAATATCATTATCTGATACTATATAACCCATTATATCTTTATTATTTTCATCGGTAGAAGCTTGTTTATTGGGATTTAATACTGTAATTCTTCTTAATACAGTATTAAAACTTTTAGTAGCCTGATAAATCATTTTCAAGACTGTGGAAAACATCTTTAATTCATTATCATAGAAGGATAATAAAAAATCATTTGAAATGGAAGTAATATTATAAGTGAAAGGTTGTGGTAAGCATTTAACCAAGTTAGTTAATAATTCTTTATTACTTTCTTTTACTTTTGATTGTAATATTACATTACTAATATCATTATTATTATTACTTTGTAATAAAGACGTTAATGATTCCATTGAAGAAGAAGTGGAATGATTTAAATGATTATTATTTGTAGAATTAAAATTGGATAATAATTTCTGCTTCATCAAACCCAATTCTAAAGGAGATGACATACTTTTCATGGAATGATCCATGGAATCTCTACAAATATCGAAGAATCTTAACAGTAGATATGCACTTTCCTTTAAAGGGATCATCTTGTCACTATTTACTCTCCCCCAATCTTCTTTATATTTTGATTTCAAATCATTCACGAATTTGGAAACGTTATAACCTATACCTCGTAGGGAGATACCCATCCAGGGGGAATATAAACCAAATATGTCATCTACTAATTTATCTTGACACAATGAATGATTAATAATGGAGGCACAACCATTATTCATCGATTGTTTAGAAAATGAATCATTGCTGACGGTTTTATTATTATCATTCCATTCAGTAATTGTATTTAAAAAAATCTTGCTTGTGTATTTATTTCTCATATAATGATATTCTATCGAAAGATCATTTGAATTGATGGTGTTTGTATAGAATTTGACTTTATCAGGGTCAATTATTGGTTTATAATTATTTATCAAATCTTTTATTTGATTATTCATGTTTAAAATGGAGTTAATGATTTGCTTTTTACTAGCACTACCATTGGAATTGGATATTTTTAAATTGTTTAACAACAATAGTAATGTCTTTTGATAATTAATCAATTTCAATTGTAAATCATGATCATCCTTATAGATACTACCTGGTTTATCAGGAACATACGTTATATCTGGCAACTCTAAAAGACTTATATCTTGGTTTATTATATCAGAATTACTATTAATGATCTTATTTGAAAGCTGTATTAAGGAATGGTTTTTCTTGGAATGAGTCGATATACTATTCTTATTCAGTTTACTATTCTTTGATGAAGCAGATACTGGCGATAATAGAGAATCATTATTGGAAATGCTATCATCTGTCAGTATGTTGTTACTATTTGGATTATTACCTGTGGTTGGCGATATCGATCCATTTTTTGGAGAATGATTAACAATACCAGCTATTTTGTTTTTTTTCACTTTTGAGGCTCTTGGAGTAGGTGCTGAAACGGAAAATATACATTCACAGTTATAAGTCTTACATCCTGCACAGGGTCTTTCCCCACTACATTTAATTTTCCTTCTACGACAATTGTCACAGGCCTTCGAGACCTTAGATCTTGGCCTGGTTGCGTGTTTCACTGCCATATTAATAGATTTAATCTGTGCAATAAATATATATATATATATATATAGTTATTACACTACTGTCTATACTTTAGAATGTAGTAGTAAGGTATAGGAAAGGGACCTAGAATAGAATGATCTTAGAAAATCTTATATATTTCTATAAATTTGCCACTGCAGCCTACAGATATATGTGTATATATATATGCATATATATACATATTATATATATATATATATATAGACTTCTTATGCATGTGCTATATCTCTCCACCCGCCCATTTCTTTCCCCATCATCAGCTAAGCCTTGTTCCGCGGAACGGTTATTTTTCCCCGGTCAAGGAGACTCCGATTCTAAATTTTCATCCGTGGAATTTGAAAATTACAGCCGCGGAAATTAAAATTTATAGCCGCGGAAATATGATTAAAAAACTTTAATCACGTGACCATATTATCACGTGCATTCATTCTTATGTAATTTATCGTTTTCCCGGTACGACCGTATCGTATAGACCAATTATTTTTATACATCTATCATTAGTTCGTATAGTTCCTTATACGACAACGTCATAGATCGGTTCGTGCTTATTGTACACGCTAATTATATATATATATATATATATATATAAACGCAAATATGTCACCTTTATATTTAGAAATCCCCTTAATCATATAACATTATACCAATTGTCAATTGTTCAGTGTTGTTGCCATGTGTGAACAGACTAGTCCTTCGAAGGAGCAACCAGAAGCTTCTACTAAAAACTTCTTACCACAGGGGAAGTATTTAAAACCGGATGAAATAGAGTATGAATTCGGTGGGATTCCTGGGGTATTGGGAATGTTGATTGGGTTTCCTCTATTGATGTATTATATGTGGTTGAGTGCTGAATTCTATAATGGAAAACCTGCGTTACCTGCACAAGATCAAACATGGATGGAGTTCTTGAGAGAACTATATAACTTATTCTTAGAGAATGGGGTTCCTTCTACTTATATATGGACTGTATTCTTATCCTTCTGGTTAATTCAAATTGTATTCTATTATACTCTACCAGGTATTTGGACAAAGGGTCAACCCTTAACTCATTTGAAAAATAAGCAATTACCATATTATTGTAATGCCATGTGGGCTCTTTATTCCACTACTGTGTTGGTTATTGTTTTACATTATACAGACATCTTCAAATTATATACAATTATCGACTACTTCGGTCAAGTTATGACTTGTGCCATCGTCTCAGGTTTCACTTTCTCCATTGTGCTTTATATATGGACTTTATTTGTCACACATGATTACCATAGAATGACTGGAAACCATTTGTACGATTTCTTTTTGGGAGCTCCATTGAATCCTCGTTGGGGGATCTTGGATTTGAAAATGTTTTTCGAAGTTAGATTACCTTGGTTCACTCTATATTTCATCACTCTTGGTGCATGTCTCAAACAATATGAAACATTAGGTTACATCACCCCACAATTGGGTGTCTTACTCTTAGCTCATTGGCTTTATGCAAATGCCTGTGCTAAAGGGGAAGAATTGATTGTGCCTACCTGGGATATGGCTTATGAAAAATTCGGATTCATGCTAATCTTTTGGAATATTGCAGGTGTTCCTTACACTTATTGTCATGGTACTTTATATTTGTATTGGCATAATCCAGAAGAATATAATTGGAGCTGGCAATATAACGTATCTCTATATGCTATCTTATTGATTGCTTATTATTTCTTCGATACTGGTAATGCTCAAAAGAATGCTTTTAGAAAACAAATGGCCGGTGACAAATCAATTAGAAAGACTTTCCCTTTCTTACCTTACCAAATCTTGAAAAATCCAAAATACATGAAAACTTCGAATGGCTCATACTTATTGATCGATGGGTGGTATAAATACGCAAGAAAGATCCATTACACAGCAGATTGGACTCAATCTTTAGTTTGGGCTTTGACTTGTGGACTCAATTCACCATTCCCTTGGTTCTTCCCTGTTTTCTTTTTGGTCGTTTTGATCCATAGAAACCTAAGAGATCAAGCAAAATGTAAGAAGAAGTATGGCAAGGATTGGATCGAATACTGTAAGAAATGTCCTTATGTTTTTATTCCTTATATTTATTAAATAATTTGTATATTTATTATATGTAATTACTAGTTTTTTTTACTATTATTATGATCGCTTAATATTTCGGAAGAAATTCAAATATTTTTGAAGAAAAAATGTCTATTAAACATTTATTAAATATTGGGAAATATAAAAAAAAATAAAATTAAACAAGTTTAAAGATATTTAGAACTGCAAGAATGAAATTAGTAAAGAATAAGAGTTATTATGATATAATATCGGGTCTAGCTGCTTTTGAATGCTCACATAAAGTTACACTATCTGCAGAAGAATTAAAAGATTTAACATCGAAATCCAAAGAAAAAAATCAATCTTCTAAAGATGATAGCTCGAAACAAAAACACCAGTCAAAACATCATCATAAAAAAAATTATTCCCAACCTATACTCCATGGTTACTTAGGTGGGAAAGTAAATCTAAAGGATGCTCAGTATGACCTTTCTCATAGTTTACTAGGAGGCTATGTGCCCAAGCATCAATTAGAATCTTTATCGAGTACGGATTTTTCCTATTATTTCCATAAATCGTTATATTGTGAAGATGCTTTAGATGTTTATGATTTATTGGTAGGTAATGAATATCGTCAATTAAGAAAAAACATCTCAACCGAAACAAATCCAAATAACTCAATGGACGATGATGCTGATGGTGCAAAAAATACTAATAATAATGTTAGAAAAGCAGTTATTTGTAAAAAATGCACTTCTAAATTTGTTGGTAACTCTAGAATGCGAGAATTAGAAAATCATTCATGTACAACTATATGAAAAGCTGAAAATATTTTCAATTAAAAATAAACAAGCATAAGGACTTTAGTATTAACTCCCAAATGTATTATACAACGATAATGAACTAATATAATATTAGTGGAATGGCTCATACTTGCGAATTTTTTTTTTAGAATATTTTTTTTTACTTCATTTTCTATCCTCAACTTGCCATCATTTTTTATTTTATCCATGACGTGTATCTTTACATCAAACTTATAGCTTTACTTATGTCATCTTTAATTTTATAATTCATTTTGGTAAATATTTACTTTAAATATTTAAATAAATATTCTTAATACATATATATGATGAGTTATACGTATACCGGAGGATTCATTATGCAATTAGACCTGAAATTCATTACAGGATTAATGATCACATTGGTAGTTCTAGAACCTTGTACCACACATATTGTAGGTCAAGTAGTCCAATATTGGTACCTATTCAGATCTAGGTCTTAAAAAAATGATAATAGTAAAAAAAAAGAAAGACTGAAGAAAAGTTAAATGCTAAACACAATTCATTAATCTTGTTCGGCAATTGCAACTAATCTTTCTTCAATTTGTTCTTCAGCTAATTTAAAAAATTCACCCTCAATAGCAACACCAACTTCAATATCTCTCTTTGAAAACTCAGTTCCTAGAGAATCGATTAATTGTGTGATGGCAAATTCAACAACCTTTTCCCAAGCATCTTCATTAATCTTTTCTTTAACATCATTTTTCTTGAACCAGTTTTCCAAACCAGTATTTATTTCTTGTTGTTTTGGACCAGTGGCGGTTGCTTTATAACCAACATAATAACCGGCTGGATCAGTCTTATAAATTGATGGACCTAATTCTTCATCATAAGAAATAAAAGTGAGTATGACACCTAATGGTCTCATATAAGCTCTTTGTGTATAGATTTGAGCAATATTAGCCATTCTTTTCGCAAGAACGTCACAGGGCATATCATAACCATACTTATATCTATATTCAGCAGTTTCAGTTTTAGCTTTTGTGGCAGCATTCTTAGCATCTGGGATTGGTCCATTAGCTACCAAACCAATTGTCTTGGAAATAGGGAATATATATGAAACGGTAGATGGGTCTAATAGCTTATCTGGAACTTTCTTTTGATTAACAATTACTGCACATTTGTTACCTCTGATAGCAATGGAATTAATGTTAGTTTGATTGCAAGCTTTAAAGGCATATTCGACTTGATATAAACGACCTTCTGGAGAAAAAATGGTAATGTGTCTATCATAACCTGCAGCAGAGGCAGCAGCGGCACCTGACATTTCTATTTAACTATTATTATTTGAGATAAGTGAGTTCGTTTTATTATAATACGAATAACTATTGTCACTCAATTTCTTTTATATTATTAAAGGCTTCGAGTACACATTTCGTTATTTTCATATCTGTTTAAATCAATTAGAGATTCCTTATTTCCTTAACCTTTCTGAGTTTCTCGGTGGCGAAATTTCTAAAAGGTGAAAAAGTGAGTGCAAGGCGCTAACATAATTTAAGAATTATATTTCTACCAGTTATGAGAACGTTTTAGTTAAAATCCTAATCAAGAAATTTTACACTATAAATCTCTTCATAAAATATAATCAAGTTAACCTTATTTTACTGCTTAAGATCCTTTGTAATGAGTTGAAGATAGTAATTAAGTAAAATTAATAACACATCTATTGTAAGCTAATAATAAATTAGCTATTTTCCTTAAATTCTGAAGCTAAATAATAAATAAAGATAATTACTTTGCTAGATATACTACAACTGTAACACTAAATGTGGTTTATTTCCTTTATAGTATGAATGTATTATCATCTATCCAGTTTCTTTTCTTTTTTTCTTAAATTCTACAATTTCCCCACAGAGTTAAATAGATTCGGGGGTACGAATAATAGTCTATAAGTAACATTTTAAGGCTGTATATTTACTTGTGGGAAAATCCATAGCATTAGAATTATTTGAAGTTTTTAAAGAAAGAGACCCAAGGAACTATTTCCATTATATTTAACTTACTTTTATTTATAAATATATTGCTCACTGATTAACAATGGGATACAAACCTTACGATTTACGTTCTGAACTTCGTTTCTACAAATGGTACCATCATAATCCGGTAAATGCCATAATACATAGCATATTTGTTCCAAGTATCTTATTTACATCTATGTGCTTATTATCAGCCGTTCCATTATCGTTCTTTTCTTTTAAGATTAATCTAACTCAATTTCTTACAATATATTTTTCTGCATTCTACATTTTATTAGATAAACCAGTTGGGATACTTGCTACTGGCATTTTAATATTAGCAAATACAATCATTATGAAACATAGTGAGCTAATTAATATTAAAATTAATTTAATAATTTTCGGATTATCTTGGATCTTCCAATTTATTGGTCCTGGCATCTTCGAGAAAAGAAAACCTGCCTTGGTAGACAATGTAATCCAAAGCTTAGTCATGGCCCCCTACTTTATTCTGTTTGAAGCAATTTTTATTTGTGGCGGTTACCAGTCTCTAAGAAGACAACTCCCTCAAGATATTGAAGAAATGGAAAAAGAAGCAAAGCTAAATGCACTTATCCACTGCTAACCTAATCCGTCAGGATTATATTTTTGCTTACCAGTTGCTATTAAATTCCTCTTTTAACAAATACTAACAATTTTTATTACATATCCCCCAGCTGTTGCATACAATTTCAAAGATTACTCTGATACAAAAAGAAAAATACATTCCAGAACACCTAATTAAGATACCTGAAAGGTCTAAGCCATCGCTATCTTTTTCCTTTCTTCGGAGTTTTTTCTTCTAGTTAATAAATGCTTGCCTCAAAGAAAACTAAGCAAACCATAGGAAACACATTATATTCCAAACACTATCTAAGAATTATGTAATTGTGCTACGTGATGATTGCATTTTTGGGATCATTCTCCTATTTCTACTAGTATGGAGTATGAAGTGTAATATTACCTAGAATTACTTGTGACGTTTTCATTAGAACACGTGTCAATAACCTTTGGAATATCATGTGCGACGAAAAGTTTTTTTTATTTTTTACCCGGCAAGATGCTGAAATGGCGAAATATTATTATCAGTTCTACCAGTTTTGTACGAACTTTGGACCAAAAGGGGCTACCCAAGTGTCGGCAAAAGCAATAGTTATTGAAGCTCGAAGACAAGGTTGAGTTACAGTAACATAATGATACCAGAAGTCTACACTGTAGTACTAGTCAATCCGTGAAAATACCTATTTTGGTTTAATTCTGTCAGTTAGTATTTGTTCATCTATTTTTTGCTGAATCCTATTCCGTTCTAAATATTTATCTTCACACCTAGATATATCAATTTGGCGTTATTGAGATCTTATCTGTACAGCGCTTTCTATTCAGGAAGAAACATCGAATTATAAGGGATTGAATTTCCATTTGATTTTTTTGTTTTTATTTTTTTTTTCTATCTAGAGAAAAACATTACGAACTGAAACCTGTATAGCTTGCTATCTCTATTAAGGTATTTGGAAAAAAAAAGTACATCACACCTTTTAATATCAAGAGGTACCTCTTTTCTATTCTATTTTATTTTCTTTTGACATTTTTCATTTTTCATTTTTTCCATTTAATAATTCTATCAGAATTCTAACTAACAATTATTGACATTAGGCGCGGCTCTTCAATATTATTATTTCGATAGGACTTTAATATATTTACATTTTTTTTGTGAAGACCTACATTCCATTTATTCTGCACTGTATATTTCTTTTTTTTAATTCTTCTATCAAGTTTTATCCCTCATTATTACTGAACATTACTGAATATCAATTAGATTTAATTTTTTTATTTATTGAAAATATCAAACCTCCAAGTGCACCAAGATTTTAGGGACAAACAATTAATTATCGTTTAAACAAAATATACAAATTGAGCTAATTCCTTTTGATCATTTTATATTTTCATTGCATATTCCAGATAATAGAAATACAATTCCTTTTATAATACCAACCATTTCTACTCTACATCTTTACTGCAATACCAAAAAACAAAAATTATGACAATATTTCTTGGTATATATAAAGCAGTTTATGCTTATGAACCACAAACCCCTGAAGAATTAGCTATAGAAGAAGACGATTTGCTATACTTACTGGAGAAATCTGACGTCGATGATTGGTGGACAGTTAAAAAAAGAGTATTAGGCACAGATGCAGATGAACCAACAGGGCTAGTTCCATCAAATTATGTTGAGGAAGCACCTATTATTTCTCAAGTAAAAGCAATTTATAACTATGATGAAGCACAAAATCCAGATGAAGAATTATTATTTAATGAAAATGAAATATTCGATGTATTTGATGATAGAGACCAAGATTGGCTTTTGGTAAAATCTCGTTCGGCGAACCAAGTTGGTTTTGTTCCTGGAAATTACGTCGAGCCCATATCAGGTGGTGCTGTACCAGCAGCTCCAACAGCTGCACCAATTTTACCAGCTGCTGTACCACCCCCACAAGACAAAAATGAAAGATCATCATTTCCATCATCCGAGCAACGTAATGGAAGAGATACTACTCAAAAAGATATTCCTCCAGCAAAACCTACAAGGCCAAATCAACAACAATCTCAATTAGAAAATGATAATGCTCCAATACCTACCCCTATCTATGGACGTGATATAGCTGATAATGAAGGTCCACCTCCACCTACAAAACCTGCAAGACCTACCTCGACGATGGAACCAAACTATCCTGATAGATCTAATAGCCCAAGAGAC
Organism: Henningerozyma blattae CBS 6284; assembly: GCF_000315915.1. Classification (NCBI taxonomy): domain Eukaryota; kingdom Fungi; phylum Ascomycota; class Saccharomycetes; order Saccharomycetales; family Saccharomycetaceae; genus Henningerozyma; species Henningerozyma blattae. Next base: position 991,275 of record NC_020187.1, read on the forward strand.
AGCGCAAGAGATAATACAAGGGATAAAGCCCGTAGTAGAACATCTTATCATGAAAATTCGCAACCACCAAAACAGCCTAATCGTCCTCGTGATACTGATTCTTCTCGTCCTAGACAAAACACCTCGTCAAAACGTGATGGCCCACTTTTTGATAGTGATTATCATACTTGGAATGTTGCTGAAGTTGATGGCCATAAGAAAACTAAAGCAAAATTATCGGTTGGCAGTAACAAGATTTTCTTCACTCCACAAAGGGGAAATGAGCAGGAATGGACCATTGATAAATTAATATCTTATGATAATGAAAAGAAACACATGTTTTTGGAATTTGTGGATCCATATAAAAGCCTGGAAATTCATACTGGTACAACAGCAGTTTGCGATGAAATCAAAAGTATATTAGGAGAATATAAAGGTGCTTCACGTGATCGTGGATTGCGAGAAGTTCAACAGGCCTCTCAAACAAAAAGAAAAGCACAGATATCCTACGACTTTTTGGCAGAATCACATGATGAATTGACTGTTCATGCAGGCGATGCAGTTTATGTTATTGATGATCAAAAATCTTCTGAATGGTGGATGGTTGAGTTAATTAGTACAGGTAAAAAAGGTGTCGTCCCTGCAGATTTTGTGGAACCTTTTAGGGAAAAATCTGGCCATACGGGTGGGAAACTTTTCAAATCGTTAAAGAAAATTGGAAGATCGAAATCATTTTCATCTAAATCTAAAGACAAATCTCCCCCAGCAAATGAAGGTAGTGGCAGCAAGTCTGGGTCTTCTTATAATACTGCAAACATGTCTGGTAGCTGGAAAGATGATGCTCAACAAAATGCCGTTGGCTCATCATCCGAGTCAAGAAAAAGAAGATCATCTATGAGCCATAAGAAAGACTTCCCAGACCCTAAGAAATCTCGTATATGGGCTGATAAAACCGGGACTTTTAAAGTTGAGGCCCAATTCATTGGTTGTAAGGATGGAAAAATCCATTTACATAAGGCTAACGGTGTAAAAATCGCTGTACCAGCTGGTAAATTGTCAACAGAAGATATTGTGTATGTTGAAAGATTAACAGGGTTTAGTTTGAACAAATATAAAGACCAACCTAGATCTAACCAGGAAAGCTCTAGGGATGATGGACCTGAAAGAAGAATGAGAGAAAGAGAACAAGAAGAAAAAGAATACGATAGAAAACTAAGAAATAGAGAATTAAGTGAATTGAGAAGAGCTAGAGAAGCTTTGGATCAAGAAAGGGAACGGTTAGAAAACCAACCGCCAGCTAAGCCATTGAGACCACAACAAGATGATAGACACAATGCCGACCGTTCTTACCCGAGCAATAACAGAAAGAGTAATTATGATTGGTTTGAATTCTTTTTAAATTGTGGTGTAGATGTTAGTAACTGTCAACGTTATACCACTAATTTTGACAAAGAAAAAATTACAGAGGATATGATGGAAGATATCAATAATTCTATGCTAAGAACATTAGGGCTACGTGAAGGGGATATTGTAAGAGTTATGAAATTCTTGGACAATAAATTTAACAGAAATGTTTCTCCACAACCAGCACCGGCAGATAATGCACCAGCTAATAACACTGGTATGTTTACTGAAGCAGATGGTTCCTTAAAGGTTAATAATAACCAATCGACTCCACAAGTTGCTCAACAGTTGCTTCCTCAGTCACAGCCACAACCACAACCTCCAATTCAAGCACAACAACCTGCCCCATCACCAGAACCAGCTGCGGCTCCTGCACCAGCACCAGCAGTTGTAACAACAGATGATGATGCTTGGACAACTAAACCAGCTGCGAAGTCAGAACATGTCGCCAACCAATCAGACTTTACAGGCTCTATGCAAGATTTATTGGATTTACAACCTTTAGAACCATCTAAAAAACCTGCTACAATTACTTCCTCTAATAATACTACACCAGAACCTAACTTGAAACTTTTACAACCCGTTAAAACTGCAACGGTAGCTAAAGAAGAACCTAATGTTGCTACTACTACCACTGCCACCGCTGCTGCCACTGCTACTGAATCTTCTATTCCATCCAATTTAGTACCGTTAGATCCATTCAAAACTGGTGGCAATAATTATCTACCATCAAATACGACATTCGTTTTGATGCCATTTACAACTGGTAGTGCAATGCCTGCTCAAATCACAGGCGGTGTGATACCTCAAACTACATTTGGTATGCAACTAACTGGGGGTGTTATGCCAACCCAAAGAACAGGTGGACTGATTCCAATTGCAACAACCGGTGGTGCAATGCCTCAAACAACGTTTGGCACCCAAGTTACTACCAGTGCTTTGCCATTACAAACAACTGGTGGTCTGCTACCTATTTCAACTACTGGGGGGCTTATGCCACAAACTACCTTTGGAGCTATCCCTCAAACGTCATTCACTGCAAAACCAGCTTCTACCATTTTACCAACCCAAACTACAGGAGGCTTCATTTCTGCTAGTCTAACGGGTGGTGCAAATATTCCATCGACATCATTTAATGCACCACCTGCAGTTGCCACTGTTTTACCAGTGCAAAAAACTGCTAACGGTTTAATTCCTGCTAATCCACTAGGAATGCCATCTCAGTTAACTGGGGGACTTAATCCTCAAACTAGTTTTGGTGCCCAGTTAACAGGAGGGGCAATGATGCCTGCTACTTCATTTGCTACTCAAATGACCGGTGGGGCCATGCTACCCGCAACTTCCTTTACTAGTCAAATGACAGGGGGTGCAATGATGCCACAAACATCGTTCAACAACCAATTTTCTAGTAGTATAGCTCCAATTCAGAATAATATGATGAATCCTATGAACAAACCTGCAACTTCATTCGGTACCCAATTTACAGGGGGTGCAATGCCCATGCAAAATAATATGATGAATCCTATCACTCAACCTCAAACATCTTTTGGAATGCAACCTTCTGTTAATGGCTTTCAACCAAAATCACAATTCGGTGTGAACTTACAGAGAACGGGAGGTGCCATGAATCAATTAACTGGTAGTGCTATGGGTAATATTACACAAGGCTTACAAAATACCTCAATATCCCAACCTCTTCAAACACAGCCCACTGGTATGGGCTTTGGTAATGCTCCTACTCAGCAACAACAACAAAATACGGCTAATGTGTTCAATGCTTCCGTGAGCAATCCTTTTGGATTGTAATGAGTTGTAAGTGTTTATAATTTCGGGTTTATCATAATTGTTTTTTACTTCATATATAATATCAGCCTTGTAAGATACTTTTCTATAATTATGTGTATTTATATTTTCAAAATAATTGATTTATAGTCGCTTTATTATTTTATTAGCCGTGCCGTCTACACAATAGATGGAGGCATTTAGTAAACTCATATACAATAGAAACAAATTTCATGCTATATTATAATATTACATTGTTTATATATTTTATCTATTCTTATAGAGATATCTAAGTTGTTGAGGTACTATCATCCGTCCAACAACCTAAATCTTTCGACCATGTATATGTGTTAGCATTTGTGAGATTTAGAATAACATTTTCTGATGGACTGACAGATATGTTTCGTATCTTCTTATTTACTCTTACTTTATTACCCTCAACAGGTTCCTTGAATAATACAGGCATGACTGGGATATTTTTGTGTACAGCCTTAAATGTAGTCAAATCCCAAACAAATATTAATCCACGTTCTCCGAGGCATATTAGATATTGCTTATCAATTCTCATTTTAACTATTTTATGACCCAAGCTTATCATAGGCATTTTGTGTCGGCCATTTAAAGAGAAGAAAAAAAGAGAGCCATTGGCTGTGCCAATACACCAGCAGTTATTTATTACTGAACCTATTGCACAAATAATAACCTCAGGTAGATATACTTCAAGGACTCTCTTCCCACTATGATAGCCAAGCAACTTAGTAGGATTATCTTGGATAGCTTCCCTATCAAATTGGATCGATCTTTCTACTCCATTTCTTATTTCTAGAACGTACATTTCTTCTAGGTCCCCACATTGAATTAAGACTGCATCTGTATCCAAAATAACATTAGGGTATTCCACATACCGAGAATTTGGTTCCTCACTCCATACTTTTTCGTAGGTAAATTTCGAATTTAATGTTAAGCTGGGACTGTTGCCAAGTTCTGTTGGTTCTGTAATATTTGCTAGATTATCTTGGTTAGGAACCTTTTCTGTATCTTTATTTTGAGAATCTTCATCAATTGCACCGTCGGTATGGTCTGTAGATTTTGATAATTCTCGTTCTCTAGTACCCATTATTAAGGTATGAATCCCAAGCCTAGGAATATTAATCGATGAGGATCCAATTTTACCCTTATTTGCTAGAAGTGATAGTGGTGAAAGTTTGTTTAAATTTGATTTATTACGTTTTGCAATATTATCTACCGAAGTAGAAAGTTTTTGGGTTGCTACCTTCTTATTAGGAGAATGTTCAGAAGAAATGAGCATAGGAGCAACCCTTTTTTTACCGTTTTTAATAGTTGTTGTTTGTGATTTACCATCTTTTTTTCTTTTTGGAACTAGAATATTGATTTTTTCAGTTGTTTTAGTAGGCAGTTCAGATGCTTTCTTATCAGTGAGAGTGCCTAAATTCTTGTTTTCATGAGTCATTCCCACTCGTTGTGATAATAAATCTTGCGTTTGCTTGTTTGAAACCAGTTGCTGTTCAAGTAGATTTTTTGATTTTGCAGATTTTAAGCTAATTTCTTTTTCTGCTTCCCCCTCTAATAATAATTGTTTCACACTTTCTGGGAACTCTAAAGAATCTTTATCGACACCATATCTATGCAAATGCTCTATATTCTTCTCAATAGAAATCGGTATTCCAAGTTCATTTTTTTGAAGAAGAAGTACAGTTATTGTGCCATCTAATGATGTCACAAATAAAATATCGCCGTCTGGATTCCAACACATATCAGTTATTGATTTGGTTGCAATGTCGTATGCAACAAATATAGGCCTTGCTCTACTGGTTGACCAAACTGCCAGAGTTTTATCTTGACCAGCAGTTGCAATAATAGAGTCTACTTTATCATTTTTTGTAAATTTTGATTTTTCATTATCCTTTTGTGAATTACTAGAGCCTTTATTACAACTTTTTTCAACTTCAAACAATCTTGGATTAAACCGTGCTACCTCAGTTGGGGCATCATGGCCAATTAACGAGACACTAGTATCCCAATTACCTCTATTCACAATGACAACCGAACTAACGGGCCCATTTGTAGCGTTAGGAACCGCTATATGTTGCCCGTCAGGTGACCACGACAATCTTCTAAAGTAGGTTGTTAAAGGAGACTCTAGGAAAGGTTCTGTTACAATAGATTCAATAGTGAAAGACATCTCACCTGCTCTATGATATCTAAATATTTTCATAGTTCTGTCATCTGAAGTAGTTGCAAAATATTTATTTGCTGGATCAAATATAACCCCCTTTACCAATGAATTATGCACATCAAATCTCTTAATTCTTTCGAAGGTTGATCCGTTCCATATTATGACTGATCTATCTAGACCTACCGTGACAAGAATGCTAGAATCAGGTGCCCAGCACATATCTTGTATGTCATTATCATGGGCAACTAATCTCCTTCTAACAGTCCATCTTTCAGTTTCGGGTTCTGATCCAAAGGTTGGTAGAGTTATGTGCTCTTCCTCTAACGTCCATATCAGCAATATTCTGTCGTCAGAACCACTGGCTAAGTATTTCCCATCTGGAGAAAACTTTAAACAAGTTACAGAGCCAGTGTGCCGGCTCATGCTTGCTAGAGGCCTTTTTAATTCTTCATTAACCACATGACTTGTTTTTTGAAATAGATCAGCAGCAATTTTTATATTATCCACTGACCATATTCTTATTTTACCATCTAAACCACCAGTAGCAATTCTTTTGCCATCAGGGCTAATATCAATAGAATATATTTCAAATCTGCGATGTGTTTCTTGGTGTACCAACCATGGTAGCTTGACAATTTTCATCAGCAAATGATAAAGTTGACCTTAACGTCCAATTAAATAAATATGATTATAGTTTATGATTTGGCGTATTTTTTATTCAAAAGGTAATGTTGTATTATCCATAAACAATTATTTTTTGTCATGAGATTCGCTTAAAATAGCATTATGCGGCATACAAAAAACATACCCTATTTTGTTAAATAAATGAGCATTCTTAATTTCATAGAGTGAATATTTAAGCCAAAAAAGTGTACTATTTAGGCCAATATATATATCTATCTATCTAAGGAGACAATAATTGAAAAGTGAGTTTATTTTGCATAGAAAATCTATTAATTTTGTCTTATATTATGAAAAAAAATCTATACTTACTATATTACAATGATGGTAATGCATTACAAGTTAACCACCATTCAAGAATAACGTTCCCTGATGCTCTACTGCCTCTAGCAACACTCAATTTTTTAATAAATAGGTCATTTGCAGTTGGATTATGGCAAACTTGTGGTAGAACATCAATTAGCCAATTTTTAGTTTGCATAGGGTATTTCCCTATCAACGCTCTAATAACATCAGTGAATGCATTAATATCTGACCTTTGCGTGTGGAAGACACCATACATAACCTGCAATGTAATATTTTGACCAAGAGCATTGATTTGCTGTTGTACCGTCTCTAAGTCTTGTTGTGTATATTTCTTATTATTAATCATCTTAGTCCAAAATTTTGTAGTTGCAACTAAAGTAAATTTCTCCTTAGATGATAATAACTTTAAAAATTCCGGTAAAATAAAAGTTGTCCAATGAGTTGAATGGATTGCCAAAGAAGGTTTGACATCTAATGTATTATTAACGAAATTAACTGTCATTTGTACTAAATCTGGATCCTTCGCTATAATATCTTGATAAAATGCCAGAAAAAATCTTTCGAACATAAAATCATATTCTTGTACAGTTAATAGAGCTTTAAATTGGCATACTAGACGTTCTAGTAAGTAAACAAAATATGGTAGTGAAACACTTAATTCACTAGTAGATAAATGTTTTATTAGAAATTCCATAATTTCTGGCATGGAAAATCTTAAAAAATGCGGTTCGTCCTCTGGAATTGTAGATGCTTTGCCTAATATCAAACAGCTGATTTCAACAAATTCTGGTCTTTTACCATATAGGGGATTCGATAGTAGTTTATCCAATATATTTAATACTTTAGCTCTAATTTGTAAGGGATCTTCTGCCCAAAATGTTTGGAATTCTTGTAATCTTGGCAACATTAAAGAATCTTCCATTTCATTTTTTTGAATAAACGAAGAACCTAATTCTGAAATACAAGAACATAAACAGTGGATATAGTTTATTTGGACTTGAACTTGTTGAATATTTGAATTAGCCATAGTTTTTTCAATTAGTTGAATAGTATTAGTAATTAGAGCTAAAACGAAATTTGCTTGTTCCTGAGGACCATTAGAGACTAGAACTTGCAGAATGTAGCCAATGGATCTCATCATTTTTTCCCTGGTAAAGTTAGACATATTTGAATTCAGGTCTAAGATGGAATTTAAAACATTTATAAACTGATTCAAATAACCGGTTAGTTGTTTTTTACAATCTTCACATAATTTCGCAATTGTATTAATAATAAAGGTCTCTAATTTATCGTTCAAATCTTTAATACCCTGATCATTGGTAGAAATTGCACAGACTTCAAGGCCTTGGAATAGTTTGTCAATTGTCATACTTAATTGTGCTACATCTGTTTCATAATAACCTGCTAAAGTGCCAATTAAGATGGTACTCGTTTTTACAAAATTTGTTTGCAATAATTTGTTAACTTGATTGGCCATTATAATATTAGTATGGCCAGTTTGGAAAAGAAACAAAATATTATCAAAGAATGACTTACTATTTGAGCCAATTATATCACAAATCCATGGACTATCCGAAAGATCCATATCGACCAATAAAATGTTCAGCAAGAATGCCATAGTCTCAATTTGAAAAATATCTGGGTTAGAGGTGGAATTTTGTGAAATTCCTTCAATTAAAACGTTTGTCAATCTTGAATTACCTAAGACAGCCCAGAATGACTCAATTAATTCAGAAACTGCAGTTCTGAAGTCGTCGAAAGCATTTATTTCGTTATCTTCATCAGTATCTTCTAGTAGTTTTTGTTTATTCAATAAGCTGATTTTTGGTAAATAAATATTTAAAACTTGTTGAAATATTTCAATAGCTACATCTGCTGAATTTTCGTTCATTGATTCTTGCGGTAAATTTGTGTAGCCTTCTGCTAAATCCATCCAGAAATCTACCATTTTAACAGAGAAATATTCTTGTAATACGGGAGTTAGTGGAAAATTTGTCAATTGCAGTAGAATTTTAATATGTTCTTGTGAATTAGAAGAATTATTATTACCTAAAGTAGTAAATAACTTGTTACAAACATCCAAGGTGTTAATTTGCAAAAAATCTACAATACAATTGGAAAGTTCTCTTAAATCATCATACATTTCGTTTGTAACCATATGCTTCATATATTGCATCATCCATTGATTCTTATTGGTTAAGTCATCAAGTGAAACATCAGGAGGTGGTTGAGTTCTTGATACACCCAAAAAGATTACCTCAAACTGATATCTAATATCGAAATCTAATAACAAAGCATCATTAGCAAAGACGTTTGCAAAAATTGATACAATTTTTTGAGTTGTTGTATAGTTATCAGTAATACTAGACATTAGATGTATTAAATTTAAGAAAATTTCATTTAAATCCATTTTCCCATGCGGTGAGACAGTTCTTGCCATTGAAATGTAATTAATCCAAGCAGAAATTGATTGAAATAACAAATCATTTAAATCAGTATTAATTATATTAAAATTTGATAAATTAAAATTTAAAATTGTCATTGTTGTAATATATAAATGATTATGAACAATTTCATAAATTTGTGAAATAGAATTTTTTTTTGATTGAAATTTAGTAATATCCTCGACGATAATCTCTGTAAAAGTCAAGATCAATTTGTTAAAATGCTTTGATTGCTGGATAAAATTTATTAATTGATCATAAGATATTTTATTATTAATAGATTGTAAGATTAATTGATTTAAATTTGGATCATTTAAGTTGGACCAGCTTTCAACCGAAACACCACTCGAAGGGTCGTTAAAGCTAGATAACAAAAATATTAATGTGTCGATTGGGTTATTCCAAAAATTTGGTAAATTATTATTAATATCATCAGATACTTGATTAGCATCATTATTAAGATTTGTAAAAATTAAAGAAGAATTAGACATTAATTTCTTAATTGTATTCCAAGAAGAAGAAGAGCGTCGTGAATTAGTAGTTATATAATTATGCGATAATCTAACTAAATGAGAAATGTTTGCAAAAAATAATTTCCATAATTGATCAATTGAATGAACATTAGTATTTAATTGAACAGTTAAAGTTAATGCACCAAAATAACCACAATTTGGAAATTGATTTGGATCTAAGTTTAACAATTGATTGGCTATATCAAACCCATGCTCACTTGTTTGGATCTTTTGGAAATGCTGTTGAACTCTAACTATATCTAAATCAGTAGTATTATTTGAACGAGTGGTAGGTGCACCTGACAAGGTGTTAACGAGACCCACAACTTCTTGAATATCCATGGTTATAATAGTAAGAGTGCCTTATTGAGTAACTAGAACCAATTCTATGAAGAATCACTAATTTATAAAAAAATAATTTTTTTTAATTTATAATTGTTTTGGTATTAGAAGTCTAGGTATATAAAAATTTAATAATCCGAAATTCTTGAAATTTTCCATATTGATACGCCCGTGCATTGTCTGATTTTGAAGATGAGCGAAGATCTATATAGCATGAAAATCAGGGCGGCTAGCATATGTTAAAGAATAAACAGAGTATATTTATATCTAAAGGAGGTTTTGTGAAGCTTAAATGATCTTATTAGATTTTTTTTAATATAATAGGTTAAAGAGTTAGGGATATATTTCATGTCGTAGCAGATGCCGCTACTAACACAGAAAAATTAGTAACATTGCATTACATTACGTTGAAAACTGGTAGTTACATAAGTATTCATTGAAATTATCAATTACAAATTCATTATAATAGGTAATAAGAAAACCGTAATGGTATATAGTCTATTTTCATATTAAATAGCTTTTTTTAAAAAAAATAGTAACCAAAAGCAAATTCTTAATTTACATTATGATCCTTTTATATAATCACAATCGAGTCTTCCATTCCCAATCTTTTCAAATTAAAGGCAACAAGATTTAATTCATCCCCTTCTCTATCAATACCGCCATATATTCTTAACCTTCCATTATCACTGTCATATAAAATTAAGCTTGGTGCTAGTTCTTCCTCCCGTTCCAGTGATTCGAGCATATCCTTCAAGTCTATTAGGCCAGGAACTACACGCGGCAGAGAGTTATGCACACCTTCATTGAATGCATCATCTGGAGGACATTGTATTCCATATTCTTCTTCCAAGATAGTAGCACTTTCATCAGCTTCGGCTATTATTGTACCATTCAAATTATTATAGAATATTGGAGCTTGATTTATGGTAGACCCTTTCTCGTAGGTGAATAATTTATTTCTATCATTGTATGTGATATCATCAAGGGGGATGTATGCATGTGTCTTTAAATCTAACAATTCTGCTTGGCCATACGCACTTTTATAACACATCTTTATACAATCATGAATATAATAACCCATATAATACCAATCAAGCCCAAATCGTTTTGTTAAAGCTAATTCATGAATAGCACTTAACTTCCCCAGTGAATAGTGCTTATAATCAGGATCATAAATAAAATAAACTGAAGATATCCCTGAAGGCATTATATCTAGCACGGCCAATGCTATTAGATTATCTTTATAATAATAGCATTCATGTATTGTACCAAAATATGGGGCAACTTTAAAATTGGAATTCTTCTGCCAATTATTCAATTGATTTAATTGTGAATATGATAGTGTATTATGAAAAGGATTGTCACATAAAAATCGTTTAAATCCAGATTCTGTGGAGTCGTGATCGTTATGGATAGAATCTTGAAATCTTTTAAATAATTCAAATTTTTCCTTAGAAAAATCAGGTTTTGTGAAAATAAAATTAAAATCCTTTGAATTTGTCAAATTACAAATCAACTCATCAAAAGATGTGTTTACAATTGGCGGAGCTTCGATAAACTTTGCAAATCTCTTTATGGTTTTTTTAAATTCTTTGGTTAGTTTAAAACTATTAGGGGAGGTTCTAATTGTATTCAATCGACAACAATTTCTTAAGTTATCTACTTTATAGAGAAACGTCCCCGATCTTCTAAAATTATTATTACATAACGTATCGTATTGCTTTATCGTCATATTTTCGGAATGAAGGCCAATTGTACAATTATTATGATTCTCCTCAGCAATTGATATGAAATCAGATGTATTATCTTTCTTACCATGACAATAGCCACATTTTGTTGAAGGCTCTTTTATATAAAATGGGGGTGTAATTATTAACTTGTTTGCAAAATTTGCAGACATTTAGATACTTCTATTTTTTGTTCCTTAAAATTTTTACGTTAAATTTAAAGATTATTTAAAATTGTTTAAACTGTCAAAAGAATGTAGTATTAATTTTTATAGTAATTAAGATTTACTTCTTTTCTTATTATAATTGCATTAATTCGTATATTTTATCCGAAATGATAATAGAATTCGAATTTTTCATCGTTCCGTATACAAAAGAGATATCAAAAAAAAAAATGTTGTGCTGTCTACTAAAAAGTCTTTATTATTATTTTTGAAATATGCATTGCCTTTTATGCCGTTAAATTTCGTTTATATCTTTTAGTGCTTTTCTTAAATATTTATCTTTCATTGCTTATGTCATAAAATTTTAATATATATATCTATATAATTGGTGATATATATATATATCATACAAGTTTTATATGTAATTTAATTGTGTAGTAGTTAGATTTTAAGTAGCAACAAGTTTGAACAGATTGACAATTAGATGAGATATAGCTTCACAGGTTCCGAATAATCAAGACTTTACCAAGACTGGTTCTGAAGTTTGGAAAACGTCTCGAAGCCTCTTTTTTTAGTTAAAAAAAAATTGGGATGAATTACTACTGTCTATATCAATAAATATGAATAAGCAATCGTATAGCCTAAAAGTAGATGAGGTAAGGGCTGAGTAAGTGGAGTTCCACGGTCTCAGCTTACTTCTGTGGGCATTTCATATTCACATTTGGCATATTCTTCCCATTCTTCTTCAGTGGATGGTCTTTGTCTTAACCAAGCCATTCTTGCCCCAGAGACAGCTCTTTCATTAACACCAAATCCAAAAACCCGCAAGGAATAGCTTTGAACAGGTCTTTTCCCTACATATTCGCCTAATTCTGGAAAATGTTGTAAAAAGACTCCCGGTAAAGAGGTACCCCAGAAGCAACCATCTAATTGAGCGTGACGGGCTTGAGCAGGAACATACAAATCACCACAACACGCACAATAAAGACGGACAGGTTGACGTCCTAAAGTGTCACTCAGCCCGCACGGCAGTAATTGCATACCGCCACAATGGTAACGTGGACAAGTCCCAAATGCACGGCGATCAAACTTTTCAGCCAAGGCTTGTAAACCTGGTCTAGTTAAAACGTATCTTGCATGAGCTAATCCATATAATTGCTCTGCAGCGTGTTCTACTAAGGAACGGCTCACTTCTGGTTGACCATTTTCACCATGTTCTGCCTCGTCATCACTAACAGCTTCCAAATCTAAAATCAAATCTAGAGCTTGACGATAAAGCGGAACTTCTAAAGCTAATGCAGTCATATTGAAGTCATCTTCTAGAAACTCTGAGGGGATTTGGCAGTAGTACTCATGGCCAAAACGGGCACAGAAGGATGGGATCCATTCTTCATAAGATCCACTGTCTTCAGAGCTGTCATCATCGTTACGGTCTGCAATATATTCACTCATTGAAACGTGTATTATTCGATGTAGTAATCTGTATTAATTTTTCTAGTCTTGATCCAGCAGGTATGGTTTTTTGAATTGCGATTCCAATTGCACAGTGTTCACAGTGTTCACAGGATCTTTAAGTTTTTGTTCTGTCTAGGCTACAGAAAATATGTCTTGAAATTATATATATATATTTTCAATATCAAATCATGATTTAACACGTTTTTTCTTTAGTTGCTAGTAAATAAACTGGTAATCTGTTCTTTCTTTTCCAATGCTTGTAGCGAAAGTCGACCGTCACGACCAGCCGAATGAGCAAGCGGCATCGTTCTACACGACACCATTCGGTCCCAATACAAGAATGATAAAACAAAGCAAAACCGTTACAAGATTAGAATTTGTTTCTTTGATAACGTTTGATACCAACCATCAGAAATATTGTGAGCCATGGAGTACCCTGTTGTCATTGCCATTGTGTTTTTATTTATCACCAATTTTTTAAACTGGACTTCACAATATCATGCATCTATTCGAGCCAAATTATTTTCATCTAATACCAAGTTAACCTCTGAATATAAGTCGAAGTTAGCCAAGAGACATGAATATGTCTTAGAAAACAATAGTATCAGCGCACAGGACAACTATGCCAAGTGGACCAAGAATAACAGAGCAATTTCCAAGTTAGATATCGAGTTGAAAAAATTGAAAGAGTTAATCTCACAGAATGATTCGGTAAACTTAAAATTGTTTAAGAGATTACGTTTGGTTGCTTTGACTGTTCCATTTATGGCAATCAAATTGTACTATGGTAAAAAAATTGTCTATCGTTTACCATTTGACAATTTATTCCCACAAATTATGACTCTCATGGTCTCAAAAGGGTTTGCCTCTTTGGCTTTGTTACCCCTTAATTACTACAAATCAGGTGGTAAACTTGAAAGTATCAGCGGATTACCAATCTGTTTGGGTATCTATGTGTGGGCTTTAACCAGTGTTTTGAAGAATTTGGAATTCCTGGTTAAGTTCATATTTTTTACCGAACCAGTCATTAAACCTAATCCACTAAGACCTACAACTACTACAGAAAGTAAAGATTTGAAGATCGAACAAGACTTGGTAGGTTTGGATTAGTATGTAACATATATATGAATATTGCTTTTATGTTTTAATATCTATGCTTTAATATTGAATGATTTTTGTGTATATTTAGAAATCTTGAGTTACCCGTCCCGAATAGACTTCAAACTTCTTGAAATATAATATTAATAATAATAATAATAGAAAACAAAATAAGGAAGAAACCATTATAATAAAATAGTGAGAGTATATTTTACAAGTGCTAATTCATTAATTCAATTGTACATCAGCTGCCACATATTGGGATCTGTAGAATGACATCTAGTCCAAACAAACAGAAGAAACAAGATCAAAGTGATGATATTTCAACTAATGAAAATATAAATAATGATGCTGCTAAAGATGATTTAAAAGATGATGATACTGAACAAGATATGCCTGTTACAAATGATGCTGTTAAAAAAATTGAGGAAGATTTAAACTCTCAAAAGCAGCTGGAATTAAACGTTGAAGCAAGCCAAGCTCCTTTAAAAGATATACATACAAAGGACTCCAAAGAATATATACAAAGAAAGAGAAATGAGAAGCTTAATGAAATTTCAACTTCACAAACTGATTTAAATGAAAATTTAGATATCAAAACTAAAAATGTTACTACCAATCAAGAAAGTTCAGAAAGTATTAAAAGTGATAGAAATGATGAAAAATCAATAACTGATGAAAAGTCAACAACTGATGAAAAGTCAACAAATGATGAAGATGATTCAGATAGTAGCGATGATTTTGGTAATTTTTCAGATGCTTCATTTGAAGATGAAGAATTAGAAAATGAGGAAAACTCTGCATTATCATTCATTGATCATTTATTAAATATACCTGTACCCAATTCCACTGCTGAAAAGGATACAAGCAATCAATATCACTTAAATCAATTGATTCAAGAGGATAGGCCTGCAGTCATTTATGAGCAATTAGTAAGATATCAATCGGTATTACAGCCTATTATTTGGAATAGATCAGACTTGAAATATTCTCTATTACATAAACTTCGAATTACCGAGCATGGTAATACGAATCATGGAGATTTTGTTCCATCTAATAACTATAATAATAGAAATCAGCATCATTTTAGGCATTTAAATAATAATATCATCAATACTGATAGTTTCGATTCAGATCAAATAGACATACCACCTTTGGATGATAGACTATTCACAAAAATACTGGGGATGGTAAATAGTGAATCTGCTCGTCTGCATGCAGATAGTCATCCTTTAAGAGAGACATTTAAATTAAAATATGTACCATCATTAACACCAATAGAGTTACAAAATGAAAGGGCCCATGAACAAGAAACCAAAATTCCATCCCTCATTTCAAAAGATTCTAATGATTTAGAATTATTAACTGAACAACAATTAAGAGCTTACCATGATGAGCTATGTAACGCAATTGACACTTTATGCATTAAGTTACAAGAATTAAATGGTGAGCAAGCCGTACTAACGGCAGATAAATTGACTTATGAAAATGTTATTACAAATTTATCTGGTCATACACAAAGATTATATAGGGATGAAGTTGAAAACTATAATAAAAAAAGGGAAAATCAAAATCGAAAAAGAAAAATAGATTTAGTTGGGTTGGTGTATAATATTTCATACTTTTCATGATAAAATATTCAATAAATTAATGGTTACGTTGACTGTAATAAAAAAGAATAAGTCAATTTCAAAAAAAAAAAGATTAAATAAGATAAAAATTAAATAAGTAAAATAGCAGCTGATAGACTGTATAGTAGTCCGATATAAAATATTTTTAAATCTATTTTAATATTTAATTGTACTTTTTTTTACTATGGTAGGATTCAACATTTCACTGATATAAATGAGGGCCCATTAGTTTTTTAAAATGCTTCACTAGTCCAATAACTGACATAAAAAATATCTACATTTCTATTTAGATTGTCAAAAAAATTAGTTAACGTTTTTACTTAAAGTTATATGAAGATATTTATTTGTATATATTTTGTAGTATGTAAACTATAGAAAAGAATAATGTATATTCAATTATATAAAAATATCAATAAATCATAAAACTTGCAGTATTTCAAAAAAAATGTATTTTTTTAAAATAAAAGATCAATAAAAGATTACAATAGGGAAGTGGAAAAAAGCATAAAATACAAGAATCAGATATTAGTGAAGTTACAATTTAGAAGGGAAAAAACACAAGAATGGAGTAAAATAAAAAGATGAAATTGGAGAAGATGGCATGTTACATGGAAATCAATTATCAATGCTTTTCTTCTTCATCAGTAGAATTATCATAGCTATCATTATCATCATCAGTATTATCGTCGTCGTCGTCATCATCATTACTATCATCATTACTATCATCATCATCATCATCATCATCATCATGGTCTCTTTTTTCCCAAACTGCTTGCGCAATCTTTTCTGCTAAACCTAAATTGCTACCGTTTGTAGTATGCGAAGTACTGGAATAATTATTAATATTATCGACCGTTATAAATGTATTCCCTTGAATCTTATCCTCTATTTCAAATTCAGATAGAGAGGTTGATACTGCAGAAGTTGTTGATGTTAGATCAAGATTATTTCCTGTTGAGAATAAAGGTATATTTGATAGTGAATTATCACTATTGACCAGAGATATGGCATCAGATTCTGAAGATTGAATTGGTTCTAGAGAGTTTGCTTTTTTTTGTAGTTTCTTTAGCTTTCTCTTTTTCAATAATCTTCTTCTCTTCAACTCGGTGGTTTTTCTTTCTTCAGATTCTTCATCACAAGTAAAAGCTTGGCTATCACCTATCATATCATCTTCAAATGAGTTTACCATTATTGTGATACGTTCAGCTAAATCTTTACGTTGTTTTTTTAAAGCCTTCAAGCCTTTTGGAGTAGTAATGGAAAATATTAAAGGTCTTAAAGATTTAAAGATGTCCATACCAATATCACCAATTATTAAAGCAGAATAAGTTACAAACCCACAGAATAAATATGATAAAACAAAAACCCAAAATTTATTATGATACCAGGTACTCAAATAATAGGTTAATAATGAAGACCAAATAATATATAAAATTGGAGTGAATCCCATACCAATCAAAATTTTCCAAGTAGCTACGACATCATTTGCCTTTATCTTGACAGTGGAACCAGCTAAAGCTGTTTTTGCTTTGCGCTTAGAGATTATTTTAGATGCAATAAAAACGGGTAAAAACATTAAAATACCTGGTAAGGATAACAATAATGCTAAGATTAATCTGAAAGACTTAAAAAATAATAGAATGGAATTTTGTAAAAAATTTATTTCTGCAACATCTACTAAATGATCGGGTACGTTATAACGATGTAAATTGGAATTATAATTTAAAATATCTTTTTTTAATTGGATAATTTCCGGATCAGTTTTACGACTTTCATAACCTTTAACTATTCTTCTATTCATCTCTACAACCATTGGCAACGGTAATTTAGAAGGCAATTGAGCGGAATATAGTCTTCTTGTTGCCTGGACAACCATTAGAGTATCATAATCAGGGCATGTTACAGTGACTGCTCTCAATCCTTCGGATATCGTATCTAATAATTCTTTAACAGCTAATTTGTTAGTCTCTGGATTACGATATTTTTCTACTAATTCAGGGGAAATTTCAATTGGATCACCAAACTCTACTACAGCTCTTGACCTAAATCTATGAGCATGGAAATAATTCATACCACAAGGAACAATTTTAACGTTGCAATTTGGATGTTTATCTAAACAGCCTAGTGCCATTATAGCGACACCTGCTTTTAATGGTAGGAGATCGGTTCTATCATGAGAACCACCTTCTGGGAAAATACCTAAGCAGCCATTATGAGCTAAATGTTCGAAAACTTTATGATACATGCGAGATTGATCAAATTTTGGAGCATATTTATAACTAGTACCTTTTCTCAATAATTCGTTGATTTCTGGTTTATCTTTAAATTCCTTACGTAAAATCAAAGAAGTTTCGCTTTCAATGGATTGGATATTTACATTACCCAAGGATTTTGGTAAACCAATTAAACCCTTTGGTTCAAATTCAGTTAAAAATTTCGTGCCATGGCCAATAATCCTACAGGGGTTATTTGGATCTATGGTGATTTTACCTCTTGCTGGTTTCAAATTATCTTGAGCTCTAACAACACCAATTGACATGATACAACGAGCTAAAACCCCAATAGTTAAAAGACCTAAAGATTTTTGAGCAATTAAGAACGAAACCCTTCTATTGACAGATATCTTAATCTGTCTCATTAAAGTGATTGGATCTACGAATTGATTAGCATGTGGGGCGGCCACAAATATAACTGGGCTTTGTGTCGGTATCTTGAAACTACCACGAGATTTAATTTCTCTGAAAAAGCAATCAAAGATGGATGTCAATACCCACAAGATAGCATCATATATGAATTTTCTTATCCAATGTGGCTCCTTATAGTGATAACCATCTTCATATTCTATTTCTTCTGAATTTTGGTCTCTATCGTGAGAGTTTGCAAGGTCAGAGTTGATTGGAAGGTCTATTTTATTATTTTCAACAATTTTGGGTATAATTAATGAAGGTTGATTATTATCCATAATGAGATAAATGCTATTAATGATCGAGCGTATACCAATTTACAAATATTGGTATCTTGGAATTCTCTATGGCTAGTAGTCACTATAAAATATCGGTGCCTTCTTTTTTCTCTATAATCCGATTACACCTTCAAAATATCCTTTACACACGGCAACAATGCATGCAGAAGTGGTATTATGGTTGTAGTATGCTTTGCTAACAAGGAAGAATGTGTGTGTTTTTCTTGCTCAACTTATTTTTTTACCATAAAATCGATTCAACCCACAGGAGGAAAAAAGAAACTTCTTTAGTTTCACCTAGTCTAAGAATTGGAAGTGCACATTCAGCGTAGCTTGAACAAACGTTGTTACGCCTCCAAAGATGAAGAATATTCAACTTCTAAACCTGTGAAATCTATGACTGGAATTTGCAATTTTCCACATTCGGATTTTAAAGATTGCCGAGGTCCAACAATTTGTTGAAATGAAATTCTGCATAGCCACAGAGTAACTACGCAGCAATTTTGTACAGCTATTTCTCAGTAGCAGTGATTATGTGAAAAAGATTGTGGAGAAACTGAAAGGTAACTTAACGATGAAAGTTAGAGTATCATGTGAAGATCATAACTCGTAATGGTTTTAAGAGTTCATAATGAAGTCTAAACAAAATTAGCCTTTTCTATATCAGTAGATCCACCACGCTTATGTAAACGGTTGATAAACATTTCTGCTGTTTCCTTGGCAAATCCTTCGAATTGAAGGGTATCTACTGCAAGAAGCGTGGGTCCATATGCTTTAATAAGCAGTTTGCCCATTTCGGTAGAATATTTGAAAGAGCCTGGTTTCAAATGATCAGATATTGTATTATTGGTATTGTCTATAACAGAGAAATCATGGATGATTATTCTCTTTGTAAACTCCTGGGTTGAATTTGCAGATCCCCTTTGTTTTTTTTTAGTTACAGGTCGACAGTTTATATAGGTATAAACTGGCCCTAATACATCTTTTTTATTTAGGATAGTTTTGGCGTCTTCAGTTGCCCAGATTATACGTTTCATTTCATTAGATATTCTTGGAGCAAAGCTCGGTTTAATACCTGGCTTTACGGGGTTATTATGCATACCAGCTAAATACAGCCCATTAGTTATAACGTTTTGTAGCATTTCACCACCTTTGATCCCCAATTGGTCCGTTAGTTTAGAAGTATTGAGCGGAAGTTCCATATTTCTATTTTTTGAAGATGGCAACTCTAATAGTTGTACGATTGATAATAGCTCGGTTTGTGAAATAACTTCTCCACAATCAAATTTTGTTGGATGTAAACTTTGAATTGTAACACCTGTATACTTATCTTTATTTAATAAGGAATATTGTATTGGCGAAGCCCCCTTATATCTTGGTAATAATGACGGATGAACATTCATACAATAGGGGACAGTTTTGATTAGCTGGTCTGGTATTAACTTACCATATGAAACAGCAATTAATGTATTAATGTTGTTTTTGGTAACAACATCAGTTAATCCCATAAGATCTTTCATATTATCACATTCAATTAGAGGAACATTAGGTACTTTTTTCGATGCAATTGCAATGGCAGTTTCCTTAAAGGTTGATTTATCCCTACCACACCATTTGCCTGGCTTAGTGACAATTTGAATTCTATCTACATACGGTAAGTTAGTTCCAGGAATAGCCGTAGTCCTTAACTTCTGAAGAGCTTCAAATGACTGAACACTAAATGTGTCACTACCAAAAAATAAAATATTTAATGGTTTGAGATTTGGAAGTAATGAGTATTTTCTAATAAATATACGAGAAACGTTCATTGGTTCCCACAAGTTAACTTTAGAAAAAAGTAAAATATATCTGTATGTTAATTTTTCTTTTGTTTAAAGTCTTGTAAATCAATTACCTTAAAATAAAGTTCTTTAATTTCGTTTTTCCGATATTGGAATAATATAAAGTAAAATTAAAGGTAAGCGTTTATTTGAGGCATACTTCTGGTTCAAAGTTTATAATTAAAAAAATGATTCTCATAATATTTACCCAATATAGATATAGAAGTTCATTTATAAATTACTAACTTCAAATCCCATAAGTATCTTTTTATTATATCATTTCTTTGATATTTTAATATTTAACAATCAAAATATTTAAAAATCATTATATATAATAAGTGCATTTATATTAGTTGAGAAAGCAAGAGACTAAAATAAATCCCATTATGGCAATTTTTAATTCATGTCATTTATTTTTTATTATACCTTTGTTGCTGGCATAGCAGTACTTACATGCTAATTTATTCATCAATACTTGTAGCTAAACGCGTTAAATAATTTGTCATTAAGTTCTGATTCTATCGCTATATATTTTCATTGGTCTTATTTTATTTTACTTTTATTTTTTCCTCGTCGTTTATTTCTTGGCATTCTTATTAAAACTTATACTTAGTGTATTAACTTATTTATCGCATTTATTTTTGTGATTTTAGTTAAGGAGTTGTGAGGATTTGAGATGAAGCAAATAATATGAGCCTACTCTATATATTGCGTCATTAAATGAGTGTTTATTTTAAGTTAATTTCATTCCCTTTCTATAATATTCAAAAGTTGAAATAGGTTTATTGAATATCATTTATTATACTGAACTGTGTGTCTTGAAAATCTGATAAAATATATCAAGGAAAAAAATTTATATATAAAAACTTTGAAAATCGAGGTGAATTTGTATTACATATCTAATATACAGTATAAAAGTTTTTATTGAAAGATTAATATGCATGCTGTAATTATTGAAAAAGTAGAAGACCATTGGTAAGTCATAGCCTAACGTTCTTTCAAGGCTTTGTTTCTCTTTTCCCTTCTTCTCATTCTATCAACCTTTTTAGCATGCATCTTGGCTGCCAAGCGCTCATATCTTTCAGCTTCTTCCTTCTTTTCTCTTCTTTCTTTCAACGCCTGTATCTTTTGTTTACGGGCATCTGCCTTCTCATCTTTTAAGGCCTGGATTCTGGCTTTAAATTGTTGTTGCTCCAATCTCTTTTTTTGCCTTAGATCCCATGAGGTTAATGTCTTGTTTTTAACAACACGACTGCTGGCTCTTAATGGTTCTTTAGTATGTTTCCAAATTCTACCACTTACTAGTTTACCTTGAGTCTTAGAAGCTAATTCTGTTTCAGTAACTGGCAAATTAGTCATTATTAATAATTATTTTACTCTTTGATTATTTCTAAAACGCAAAATGGTACAGATATAGAGTTGTTTTCTTAACTACGATTTTGGATATTATATAAAGCTCATCGATTTTTTTTATTACTGAAATTTTTTAAATTTCAAACGTCTCGCGAGAATAAGCAATTCAAAAAGTTAACAATGATTGCCAAACAGTAAAAATTTTGCACTTAGTCAAACTATAACTAATAAATAATCTTAATAATGAAGATAATTGAATTATACTTCTATACACTTTTAAAACAAAGGTTACACGCTAATACATTTAAAATATAACCTTGCATTGCATGAATGGATTTTCACGACTGGTAGCGTCTAAAGAAGCACGTCATGTTTATTTTAGGGTAGGCGAAACATCAAGCTTAACCCATAAACGTTGGGTAACTGTAATACCTAAAGCTAGAGCAAATAAATTAAAACTTCGGAAAGTTAAAAACGTTACAATACAAGATATTAACCTAGAAGGGGTTGACAAGGCTAGTTCTAAGGAACTAGAATTTAAAATTAAGCAGCTGCAAGAATTCACAAACAATTTGAAAAATAATCTAAGGGCTGCTGAAAAAGAAAGAAAAGCCTTGAAACAAAAACAGCATGCTCAATCTGATAGTCTAAAACAATCAAGTGAAGATAAATCCGAACTATTCCAAAAACTATTTGGTGATACATCTAAGCAGCATGAAAATAATAAATCTCTTCTGCGTTCCTCTACAACCGCTTATAAACTACCGCAACCAGATGAATTATTGCCACCAGCATTGGTTAAGAATATAAATGATAATAATCTAATTACAAGAGCATTAATTGACCAATCTTACCAAGATTGGAACTTGATTGTAAGTTCTACTTATTCAACCAAAAATAGACTTCGAAATATCTCTAAAAAGCAATTGGCCTTTAAATTCTTAAATAAAATTCAGAATCTTTCATTAGAAAATATTGAACGTTTAATAGAAATGCTGGATGAATTAAATTATTATGACTCACAAACTTTCAGAAATTCTTTCTTTAATTGTATCTTCAAAAATCTATCAAAAATTCCATATGATCGAAAGCTAATTGATCCCAAACACGGTAATGATCCAGTAATTTCCAAAATGAAAGATCTACTCATCAAATATGACAAACTTACGAATGTTGAAAATCCAACAACAAAGGCATCAAGCACAATGACAGGTTATATTCTAAATTGTTGTATAACTTATGCTAGTAATATGAAAAGCTTCGACAATATGGAATATTTTTTAAGCAAATTTAAAAACGATTACGGAATTATACCAAATAAACAAAATTCTACTGTAATTATTCAATTCTACACCAAACTCGGATGTTATAAGCAAGCATGGGATGTATTTGACGCCATGAAGTTTATGTCTGAAAGCACTTTTCCTAGTGAAATAACATATAATTCGGTTATTCAATTATGTGCTAAAGAAAAAAATTATTCCAGAGCTATAGATCTTTATAACGAAATGCAAGATAAAAATATTAAGATATCTGTTAGAACTTTAAGCACTTTAGCTAAGACTTTAGCTACATCGAGTTCAGACAATATTACTAGTGAAGGCAAAGCTGAATCATTGCGATTATATGGATGGAAATATATTCATATGATTGAACAAGACTACAATTTAAGGGATTTTATTAGTGATTCAAATGATAAAGATGCATTTTTTACCCTTGAAGCAATGCTTGCTTTGGCTGCTTATGATGGTGATATTGCATTAGCTAGGGCTTTATATTTTAAAGCCATTACTCAAAAATATAAATACGAATTAATTAATCCTGCTAATGTCGGTTTAACTTCAAGGGAGCTTTGGAAAAAAACTTTATATCCACAATTGTTAAATTATCTAATGTTGGCTTATCAAAGATATTCTACTACTAGCTTACCAATTCTTTTGGGCTATTCTGAGGGCATTATTTTAAGACGAAATATTGTAAATAGTGTAGATTATGATATCAGGGATTATGGAGATAATATTAAACTTCCTATGCTACCATTAAAAGAAATTAATCAACCTTGGCAAATCTTGGCTGAATCTCGTGCGCTCTGGCATTTCAATTTAGATTTTGGGAACTCTGTCGATCTGAGACAACGGCCTTCTGAATTGAATGTTGATTTACTAAAGAATTTCAGACAGAATTGTCAAACTTTTAGTGAATTTAAATTTGAAATCATGTATCTAGTAAGCAAGTGGAAAGAGGAACTTGTTAATAGCACGATATTGAACCCTATAACTTTAAATACATATTTATCAATAGCAATTAAACAGGGGAATGATAAGCATGAATACATATCAAGATTAAATGAATTCTCATACGAACAACATGTTCTTGATGCAATTTTGCAAGATATGTATAACAAACTTGAAACTGAAAATTCTGTTCCAACATCTAATAATTCCCTAAGTAAAAATATTGATTATCTAGGAAGTTTAAAGCATAAAATTCTGAGGAATGAAAATATTTATGAAGTAACTTTGAAAGCAGCTATGAAATTTAATGATTATGATATGGCAACTAATACATGGAATGGTAGAGGTTATTTTAGAAAAACTGATGCTTTCCAAAAATTGGATAAAAAAGAGCGTGTTTGTAGTGACCAAATTTTTGCACAATGTATGGTGGACTTTTTCACTCAAGCTAAGATGTATGAAGATGCAATTAAATTAATTTTATCTACTCAGCGAGGTATAAATTGGACGTATTCGATGGTCAAAAATTTGTATAGGGGCTTACAAGAAATTGAAGACAGCCATAGTACTAGGATTTTATCAGAAGTGATCAATAAGAAAACTAAAATTCAAATTATAGAGCAAAAATTAAAGGATTTGGATATTTAGGATATAAACAAAATCTTAATATTTTTGTTTCATTTTGTTTTTAATTGGCATTATTATACACCTTTATGCATTTTGGTATTTTTTATTAATAATACACATATTCTTCTAATCTAACCTAGCTTGTAAATAATAGTTTATAGTTATTGACTTAAAATACTACAAAATATAGATTCAAAGATTGAATGACAAACTGAAAAAAAAAATAAAAATAAATAAAAAAAGGACAGTCAAATATTTTGAATTTCTTAGTTATATATAACATTTAAACGGCGGATGATCTTGTATCGTCAGACACAACACTGGATATGGATGAGATGAGAGATGGAGAAACCGATCTAGATATATTAGGAGAGTCAAGATCTCTAATGCTTAATTGTTGTTGTAAGTTGTCGACTTCTAAACGCAATTTATCCATTTCTTTATTAAATTTCTTGCCGTAATAATCAATGTAATATGTGGCACCATTGTGAGCTGCACATAGAAAAATGAATATTAAAAACAGTGAAGCTGCTTTCTTATGTGGAAACCAAATATAGCATAAGGACATAGTGGTTAATTGGTATAAATATTGAGCAAAGGTAAAAATAATTAAAGGTAATGGGGAAGGTAATTTCATAATCCATAAGTCTTTAAAGTTATGTGTTGTTAAATATTGGAAACTTGTCATTCTTTGACCAGTTTTAATCTTTTTAGCTTCTCTTACAGTAATAAAATAGTGATAGGATGATTGCCATATCAAATAATAGAAAGATGTCCAATAGATATTGTATTTAATTTGATAAGGCATTGAAGCTGAATAATAAGCTGCTGGGAATCTTTGTTTTCTAAATTCTGAAGTTAATGAATGTTGAATAATGAACATTGTGCATGGAGGCATTAGATGTATGAAACATGATGTGATTTTATCAATTGAATGTATTATTAAAGAATTCCTCCAAGTGATGACTGCGAAGGATAAACTACCAAACGTTAATGCAAAACAAGAATGATAAAGGCTTGTTGAATTTGGCCATACCCAGATATAAAGTAAACAAAGGAGATTCACGAAATAGCATAAGTCAGCCAGAAAATAATGATTGTTGGCCTTGTAATATGTATAAAATCTAATGGGCATGAATAATCCTAAAAGTCCCGTATAATATACATGAAACCAATCGGGGAATTTGCCCATTATATAGCCTATTAAAAAAAGATTTAACAATGTAAAGGGGTAGAAAGCCTTCTCTAGGGATGTGCTATTTTTGAAAAAAATAGTGTCTAGGGAATTATCTACATCTTTAACTCTTTGAGATAGTTTTGATTTAATATCTTCATATATTTTTTGTTTAGAAGGAACTGATTTCGATGCAACAACATCCAATTTTTTCAGCTTCAGTCTTGCCTTTTCCAAATAAGAATTTCTTTTAGGAGTTGAATTAAGATAAGGACTGTTAACTGAAGAAGGATCTAGGAATTCCATCACAGAACCTAAAGACCAAAGCGATTCATATTTTCTACTATCGTTACGATCAGTAGTCATTTTTCGGTATGTAGTGAGAGATATTGTGTAATGATCGGTCGTATTATTGTTGTTGTTTTTGTTATTTTTAATACTATTTATTTTGTTTGTTATTATTGTTTTTTTACCTGATCTATAATTAGATTTGGAAATGATGGACGATGATCTACCCTTTAATATAAATTCAAATCGGAATGTATTAGTTACCTGAAATGGTACAAAGTGGGCCCATCCGAGAATTTTCGAAAATCCTACGGAGTTGAATAAAAAACTTTAAGATTTAAGAATTTAAGAATTGTTTAATATAAAAATTACATATATAAAATTATAAATATTAAGACATTTCTTAAGCCAAAGTGGTCAAGATATCAGAGTCACCAGCGTCCAAGATAGAAACGACACCAACTCTGAACAACTTACCGACAGCGGTACCCAATTCGTTGTTGGAACCTTGGAAGTAGTAGACCTTGGTCTTAGACAACATGGCGTAATATTCCAATTCAGACTTTCTCAAGACTGGGGTGTTAGCAGCAACAATGACTAACTTGGATTTACCTTGTCTCAAGGACTTGATGGTAGATTTGTAACCTAAGGTGTACTTACCAGACTTGATGACTAAAGCCAACTTTTGGTTGATAGATTCTTGGGATTTAATTGGGGCCTGTACAAAAACGATTACATGATTTGGATGGTACCAAATTCAAGAAATTTCATTGTTAGTAAAAAATATTCATAATTTGCGAGAAAAAGAATATTGAAAAGTGAGACCAATGTCCACGTTCATTTTCAAACGCCGAATTGATATTTTTTCAATATCGTGAATCAAAGTATACTGACCATCTCTGCGTATTGTTGTAGTTGTTGTTTTAAACACTCCGGTCTATTTAACCTTTTGTTATTTCAAGATAGATGTTTTATGTATTGATGATATAATTTTTTTAACCTGAAGTTGCAAAATGAAAAACTTTGAAAGTTTCACGATGTGATTTCAGTAAAAATGGATCAATTTCGGAATGAAAAAAAGTGAAAAATAAAAAAAAAACAAGAAAAAGAAAAAGAAAAAGAAAAAAAAAAAGTAAAAATAGAAAAAAAAGTATAACACCCAGACACCTGAAATAGCAGTCCGAAAATATTTAAACTCATATCGGAGAAAAATTATCAAAGGAAAAACGTCATCTTAATCTGGAGTCGTAGATGTATTAGCCGTGTTTCATTATGACGAAAATGAGGATGAAACACGGCTATTTTGAGGAATACAGAAGACATGTATATATCCTATTCGGGCAATTACATGAGTATGTTAAAGAAAATCAATTAAAACAATTCAATCAAAAATTGGAGGAGTCGTAGTTAGAGTCTTACTAGAAGAACCTCAAAAAATCTAAAACTTTTATATTCGAATAATCTTAGGTTTTAAAACTTTAAAGCCTATAAGGTCTTATGTTTGTAAAACTATATAAAGGGGTGAAATAAAGATTAGAATGGTGTCTTGTGTCATGATAAAGAGAGTACAAAATAACAAATAATACAAAACAATCCAATATACAAGTATGCAAATATATCAAATCATTCTAGCGAGCATCCCATTGATGATCAATAGTGTTAGAGGACAGATGACTATTACATCTTGCGAGACATTACCAAGCAATTACGCTGAAAGCACTCCTTACTCGTCCTCAACGACGAATATTTTAAAGAATGGGGTATCTATGGTTGGTGTTTTCGAATATTATAAGAGTGTGAAATATGTGAATAATTGTGGAGAAACAATTCCAGGTCCAGGGATAGGGACTGTTGCTGTATTTTAAAAAGATAAGACAATATTTGGTAGGGCGTGTTAAACAATTCAAGGAAAAGAAAGTAAATAAGTTCATAAGTTTCCATAGGTATGTAATTTAATATTCGGAGATATCATTCTTCAAATTGTTCGTAACCTAGTTGTTCCTGTATATTTATTTATGAGGGGAAATATGTTTTATTTTATTAAGCTGTTAGTAGAAAGTCATATGAGACAGAAGTATCGTGTCGTATATACATACTAGAAATTCATTCATATTGGACGGATTTACAGCATCTTTCAATACTAAAACAATCTGTTTCAAAAGTTTTTTTCTTTTAACCAATTCAGATTCGATTTGTTTTTCCATTTCCATGAAACATTTAACTTCTTGTTGACTACAGAAGTTTGTACTATTATTCAGTTGCTTTGTCATGGATTGAAGTTCTAGTAGTTCTTGTTCTAAAAGAAAAATTTCTTTGAGTAAGGTTAAATTATCTGGATATTTGTGTAAAGCAGTCATTTGCTTCTGCCAATCATTCAAATCTTTGTCTAAGTTGACTAATTCCATTTTCAACTCATTTACAGCATCCCATGTCACATTTTCTGAGGTTTCTTGGCATGGTTTCTGCTCGACACAACAATAGATTGTCACTTTACCAAATGGCTTAGACAAGATCTCATTATTCAGGGCAAGAGCGTCGAGAGATTTCAGTAGAGCTGGTTTAGTAATGGCAATGTTGGAATCATCCTTGTTTGCATTCTTCAGATTCTGCAAAAGGTCATTAAATGAATAAGGCCTACCTTGTGTGTTTAAATATTCCAAGACGAGAGAATTTAAATCTGTAGGAGTTAGTAAACTATATATATGGGTTGTACTGTGTTGCAAATTAGTTGGTATACATACCAGTAGGTGACGTCTGTTTGGCCATATTTGTTAATTATTTGTTTTGACGAGTTGGAGGTAATCTTAGTTCATACATGTTTTTTTCATTATTACAATATTCTTTACAGCTCAAGCTGCAGATCCTTTCTATTTTTATAGAGCTGTTCTTACCCGGCCAAGCAAAATAACCGCCCATGTACCATATGATACCCAGAGCAAGGAAAATTTATCTTCGATTAGTTCAAGAAAGTTAAAATATATTATATAAAAGGAATTCAGTTAAATATATATATATACATATATATGCTAGGTATATTCTGTTGATAATTCACCTTCCTCTATTGGAAGTATCGGAGTGAATAATAATGTTACACATCAAACAGAGATTTACAAGTCTCTTATTTGAAATTTTAATTTTAAAAAAAACAAAAAACAATATCTATATATCTATATATCATAAAATCATTTTTGTGTTGCTTTCTGACAAGGCATACTATCGTGCTGTATCGATTAACGAATATATGTCCATGGAACTCCAATGGATGAATAGTTTAAAAAAAGGATCAAAAATTCAACGTATTCTATCGTATAGATGCTAATTTATGAGTATTCAAGTTTATATCGATATCCAAATTATCAGTATCTTCCTCAATACTATTCAATCTACCTTGTTGATCGTCCAACTCCTGACCGGCAGCTACTGCTAACTTCTTCAAACGTTTGGAGATTTGTCCAATCTGTTCCAAGTTTCGATCAATTTCAATCTCCATGGCATCATCTTCATCATCATTTTCAAATTGGAACTTCTGATTTCTTTCCAAAATCATACGTCTATCGTATTTTTCTTGTAATTCTGAAGGGTCATGCTTGCTATTTTGTTCCAAGGCATTTTCAATCCTCTTGGTAGAATTGATGATTCCTTGATTCGTATGTTCTCGTTGCATAGTTTCTTCCAATCTACGGTTTCTTATCTTTTCTTGTTTAGCTAATAATCTTTTTTTAGAATTGAATGGGTTCTTCACATGAACGGCTAAAATGTTTCTATTTAATCGTTTCAAACTATCAACATTGTCAGATGCACTTTGATTGTGAACTTTCATCAAATCAATATTTTTCTCCACATTACCCAATTGTTCACTTTGAGCACCCAATAAGCCTAAAGCATTCATACCACTTGTTTCAGCTTCGCGAGCCATTTTTAAAGTGTTTCGTGTTGATGCCACTGATCTCTGTTTTGTAAATTTGATTTCTTGTTTAAGTTCTTCTACTTCTTCATCCTCTTCTTGTAATTGTCTTTCTTCCTCCTCCCTTTGAACTTCTTCAAATGTTTTGAACCTATTTGTCTGTGGTTCGTTTTGTTGAATCATATTGCAATACCCATAATCACCCATATCTTCATAATCATCTATATACTGTTGTTTCGAAGAACCAACATTTTCATCCTCCTGTAATGCCACCCTATTCAAATCGTCATTTAAAATTTGTTCACTTTCTTCAGCCATGGCTATCTGTACTGGTTCTTGTTCTTTAGCTAATTGTAATTGTTGTTGATGTCTCCTAGGCAGTTCAATATTAGTTTCTGTATTTTCTTCTAATATACCGGGAGGACCGTTTAAATCAAAATCATGATCAACATTTTCTGTATCACTCTTTGTATTTTTTTGATACTTATCATCCCAATATTTATAATCTTCTGCCCATGTTGAGGCTTTATTAATAGGTTTATTTAAATCATGGTCATTGTTGGAAATTGAGTTTGTCAATTGCCTATTTAAATCATCAACAGATCCAGCGTATTTATCTTGTACAAACGATGCAAAAGGGTTATTAGATTTAGGTGAGGCTGTACTGTAACCAGAAAATCGGTTATTGTGTGAATCATGTACGTTGGACTGGGGAAACTGTCCGTTGTTCACCACAGGTGAACCTCCCAATGGTGAGCCATAAGTAGTTGGTGTCTTACGACCATAATTGCCACTAGAAGTGGTATATGAATTTTGCTTATCAAAAGAAAATGGATCATCATTATTCAATGGAGTATTCCTCTTATTTTGGAAAACTTCATAAGGATCAGATGTTTCAAATGGTTTCTTGGCCTTGGGTGCTATGATATTATTTGTAGGTGGCGATTTTACTTTGTAAACATCAGGAATTGCATTTTCTTGTTCTTGTCTTGCTAATTCAGCGTCTCTTTGTTTCTCTCTTGTAGACCTTCTCACCAGTTTCTTTGTCAAACCTTTAAAATGGTGCCTGGACCGTGGCTTATCCTCAGAAGCACTCTCAGGAGTCTGACTCTCTTCTTCTGGTGGTATTTCTGGTACTTCTTGTGGATGAGCATATTGTTCATATCCTTCGGGTGCATAAAACTTGTCGTGTTGATGATCTAGCGCATATTGACGATATGCTGCGAATTTCGATGTATTACGAGCCTGATGTTTTGTAGATATTCCTAATTCCTGTAAATTTGAACGGTTTTGTTCAATAGTGTCCTCCTCTGGAGGTTTGACGGTGAATATTTTTTTTAACCCCATTTGTTTTGTATTTTATTTTATTTTATTGTATTGTATTGTATTGTATTGTATTGTGTTGTGTTGTGTTGTGTTGTGTTGTGTTGTGTTGTGTTGTGTTGTGTTATGTTGTGTTGTGTTGTGTTGTATTGTATTGTATTATAGAGTATTGTGTTATAGAGTATTGGAATATTAATGGTTAGTATGATCAAAAAAAACTATAAACATACATATAAACCTACAAATATCTCCTTATATACAGGACCGATCATTCAGTCTTCTATTGCAAATCCTTTTCTGATCTAATGTCTTAAAAAAAAGATATGAAAAACAATATTAGTCGACTATTAATAATAGAGTTCCTTATTCCACACATATTTTGTCTTGCCAGATATAGCACCACTCTCCTGAATCTAAACCGACTTACTCAGTTAAAGTATGCGGAAGTCATTCTCGGCACATTCCTTATACGGTGGCGTTATTTTATTTTTTCATCCACGGAAAACGCGGAGAACAAGGGGTAGGAAAATAGAAAGAAAAAGAAAGCTATGATTGCCTTTTCGGAGTTTCTTAGAGATGTGGAGATAAGATATAAGCCGTGTCACGTGATATATAGAAAGCATAAGGAACTATATATATATATGTGGGACATTAAGAAGATAAATTATATTAATAGACAAAAAAAAATTATAGATAGCATAAAGATTACATAGTAGTTCATTTCATTGTTGTTGTCTTTCGAAATCATCGATGTGTACCGATTGAGCACGGCTGGAATTTCTAGCGTAGTTACTACTTCCAGTCCCGCTATTGACAGGAGTAGTCCCCAGTATGTAATTTTTCCCGGTGGCTACTATACGTCCATTGATACCTTGCCCCTTGGAATTCAGGTTGGAATTGTTATTGTTATTATTAATGTTATTATTAGTAGTGGTATTGTTAGTATTATTATTGTTGTTGTTGTTGTTGTTGTTGTTGTTGTTGTTGTTGTTGTTGTTATTGTTGTTGTTGTGGTTATTGTTATTATTGCTATTAGTAGAGCCATTCTTATTATTCGGTATGAATGATGATGTAGAATATGGATTATATCTAGTTGGTGTTTGTGCAGTAGAGGTGTTTGCACTATTTAGATTTGTATTTGCGTATAAGGGGATAGGCTTGTTTATATGTTGATCTTGACTACTTAGAGTGGTGGAACTGCTTTGAGCATTGCTCATAAGGCTACTCTGTTGATCATATTCATTCATATTCATCCCAATGTTGTTAAGTAAAGATGCAGTAGATGGAGCAGAATCATACTCGATGATATTACCAATCAATTGATCAATAGAGGTTTCCTCTATGGCAACGATTGGTTGATCTTCTTTGAAGATTTCAGTATAGAATTTTGTATAATTTTCACTACCATCATTCCAAACGTTTATAAAATTTTTCAAGACATTTATGGATAAATTATTCTCAAATTCGAAAATTTCTTTTAATTTTTTTTGGAAATTTGGATTATTATTATGGAAAAATAAATGGTTTAATAATTTAATAGAATTTTTTTGTAAATTTAAATCTTCTGCAGATATCTTTGATATAAAATTTAAAAGATAATTGATTGTTAGATTTTCATCAATTAATATTAAATTTTCAATGACTTTTATAGAGAGAACAAAAATATTAATATTATCACTTGATAGTTCATTTGAATTCCTTGATATGATACTTTCGTTTTCTAAATAAGTTAAATTTGTAAAGATTGGAATAAAGAATAATTCGAAAAACTGTTGTCTTATATTATATTCAATATTGTTTTGGAATTTACCATTCTGTTCTTCATCACCAAAAGAGGTACTTTCAATTATATCAATTGATAACGAGTCATATTGTTTGATTAAATTATTAATAATCTTTAAAATTAAACCTATGGATTGTTTGATCAATTGGAAAGTTTCTTTATTATTATTAATTTCAAATTGTCTTGTTTCAAATTGACTATTTTCTTTAAATAAAAATAATGATTGTGAGATTGGTGGGATGGATGGAATGATGCTTGAATTGAACCAATTAGGAATCATTGATAAAGTAATATCATGAATGGTATTTTGTTGTTGTTGAATTAAAAATTTAGTTAACAATAAATTAGCCACGTTCAAAATGGATAAGATGGATTGAGTAGGAGATAATTTATTCAATTCTTTATGAATAGTTAAAGTGGTTAACGAATCTATCTTTAATAATGCAAGGGATAATAATTTAATTAATCTATTACCATTTGTTAAATAATCAATTTCAGGATGGTCTATTAATTCCATTAATACTTTAAATTGGAATTCTAGGGATTTAAATTGATCATCAGAACCAATAATTTCATCAAAACAATTATCATAAATTGGTTGAGGAATTAATTTGGGGAACATTATGATTCGTTTGGCTAATTTATAAACATAATAAAACATGATTTTATTGGAACTTAAATTAGAATTTAAATTGGCATCAAAACTTATTGACCAATCTTTGGGGAAATTTTTATCCTTGGAAATAGCAATAAATAATTCAGCTAAAGAATCGTCAATAATTAAATTTGATAAAAATTTCAATTTCAATTCATCATTATCTAATAGAATATTTTCATTAGGTTCAATTGTTTCATTAGAACCATCAAGATCATTTAAACCTAATAAATCGATCTTTTGTTTGATGAATTGATTATTAATAATATTTGGTAACCAATGGTTAATAAACGAACCATTAATTGGTAATTTGTAATAATCTAAATTTTTTTGGAAACCTTCATCACATATTAAATTGGTAATTGGAGACACTGTAATATCATAATCATTGACATTTAAAAATTTTATTAAAGTATATGGACCAATAATGGAATCACCATTTGTATTCAAATCAATCTTATTCAAATATGACTCGTTTGTACCAATATCATTTAAAAACTCTTTTAGGCATTCCAATGTTTCATCATTCATTATAATATGTTGTAAATTTGGTATAATTAAGAAATAAGCAAAAATGATAGCAATGATGGTTAATTTGAAACGATTATCAATGTCGGTCTCCTTTGAGTCCCCCCTTAGAGAGTTCTTGTATGATTTGATCAATTGAATGAAATAAAGATTTTCATTATCAAATCTCTTTCTATGAATATCATCTAAATAGTCTAAATGAATAGCCCATCGTAATCCATAAATCAATTTTAATGAATATTTGAAAATATTCAAATCCAATTCCAATGAAAGATTATCTTGTGGATCATTCAATGTGTTTGATTCAGCTTCATTAGATGATTTTAATTTATTAAATTTTTCGAATGGGATATCCAAAGTTTCTAATAGAGTATTTTTGACATCATCTGGTACTGTTACTTCCATATTGATAGTATCTTGTACAGATGTATCAATGAGATTATAAATATATATTTGTATATTTGTATATTTGTATTTAGTAATGTATAAATGTATATTTTTATCAAGATATTTGTTATTACAAATCAGAATAAATTAAATAATTTTGGCAAATCGTATTACAGCTAACTAACTATCAATAAAAAAAAAAAAAAGAAGATTCTAATTTTAAATTTCGGGAAAGGGAAACAGTAAACGGGAATGGGGATTGAACGGAAAGGGACATAAAGCTGAACGGAATAGATTTATGCCTGTTACGGTAAGTTCACGAATCCAGAAATTTTCACAATATGAGAATTTAATTTTCTTGGCCATTCGAGGTTTATATATAAATGGAAAATAAAATAAATTGAGATGAAACAGTGTGAAGGCTTAATAAAAGAATCATAAAACACAATACCAATCTCAAGTTCAAGCTTTAGATCAAAATCAAACCCAAGCCCAAGCTTCGTTGCAAAATGTCTTCCAACAAATCGTGTCTGCTAATTATTGATGTCCAAAACGACTTCTTGCCGCCCAACGGATCCTTAGCTGTTCCAGGGGGCACAGAAGTTATTTCTCCTATTCTTGGCTTATTAAAGAGCCAAAATTGGGATATTGTCGTGTTGTCACGTGACTGGCACCCTTCGGATCACAAATCCTTCGACATACATGGCGGACCATGGCCTGTTCATTGTGTTCAAGGTTCTTCCGGGTCACAGTTCAATAACGAGTTACTAGTGGGTCTAGAGTCCAACAACACACAATATCAAGTTGTCTCCAAAGGTACCGATTCTCAAAGAGAATGTTATTCGGCTTTCAATGATGAAACAGGAGAACCAGCAACTCCCTTACACTCTATTTTGAAAGAAAAAGGTGTTTCGGCGGTCACAGTGGTTGGTGTAGCTTTAGATTACTGTGTCAAACACACTGCACTTGACAGTGCCTCTTTGGGCTACACTACTCGTGTTCTCCGTGACTCTACGAGACCTGTAAATACCTCTAGTGAAGCTGTGGAAGCAGTGGTTAATGAACTTGAGACAGCTGGTGTACAAGTGGTCTAATGTGTTGCCCATTGCCCATTGCCCATTGCCCATTGTCTATTATCTATTCATTATCCATCTCACTCCCCATACATTTGTGGCGCACTGTTTGTGGCGCGACGCGTCTCTGGCTTCGGAATCTCCGCGGGCTGATAGAGTGGCCTATAGGGAGTGTAATTTTTCATGTGTTTATTATTAGTCTTTTATTGTTTATTATTATTCATTAGACACTAATATGTATGTATCGTTCTTTGAAGTAATAGGGGTACCCAGCTAGTTTGATTAAATATAGAATTGAATTAACGTAAAATGTACTTTGATAAAAGATAGAGCTTATTCGTTATCCTCCTCATTCACACCGATACATAGGCACATACTCACTCACTCACAGATACACGCCATACCCTAGCATAAGACATCTCTCCATCCTTCCATCCGTACTCATCAAATATTCTATTTCAATATTAGTAATGGGATCGGATAATCAAGAGAAAAAACTTCTCAAACAAAATTTATTATTAAAGCCAAAGAGACAAACGACTCAACGTCTACTGAGATTGCTCATCTCAGCCATATTAACATATTATTTCTATACTTATTCATCTTTATATAGAAAGCAATTTCAATTGGATGAAAGTATCATCTTGAATGATAACAAGATCTCACAATCGATCAAATTACCTACGACCTCTCATCTTACAGATCAATTTGAGAATTTAATCGATTTGAAAAATTATCGTATACCGCTCAATAAACATGAAATCAATGATTTACGTGATCAATTGACTTTCTTATTCCCCTATGAACCAGAAAAGCAAATTCCCAAGAGAATTTGGCAAACTTGGAAGGTTAATCAAAATGATCCAAATTTCCCTTCCAAATTTACTCATTTCGTAAAGAGCTGGTCAAATGAGATTCCTTTAGAAGACAATAGTGATGGAAATCTACCTTCTGGAAATGATAAATATGAATACACTTTAATACCAGATAACTATTTGCACTCTCTCTTGTTGAATCTCTATGGAGAAACGCCATTAATTATCAAGGCATTCAATGAAATGCCTTTAAATATCTTAAAGGCAGATTTTTTAAGATATCTAATTTTATTTGCCAGAGGTGGTATTTATTCAGATATGGACACTATCCCTTTAAAATCTTTTGATACTTGGCCTTCAGTAAACAAAACTACTCTTTTGAATTGGTTGAATCCAAAGAATTCCAAACTAGCCTCTCAATTCCCTTTAAAATACAAAAATTTTAATCCATTATCATTATCAAATCCAAATGATTTAATAGACCCAGGGTTTGTTATTGGTATTGAGGCAGATCCAGATAGGGATGACTGGAGTGATTGGTATGCTCGTAGAATTCAATTCTGTCAATGGACCATTCAATCGAAACCTGGCCATCCAATCTTACGTGAATTGATTTTGAATATTACAGCTACCACTCTAAATTCAATAGATTCTACTTATCAATCAACAACAAACTTAATTGATCAAAATTTTAAAAATGATTATAATATTAATTTTAGGCATAAGAGACAAAATGATAAAAATTATAATCATTTGGCTAAAAAAAATTCAAAAAATATTGATGGTACTGATATTATGAATTGGACTGGTCCAGGAATTTTTTCAGACTTGATCTTGGAATATATGAATAACATGTTAGTTTTAAACAATAATATTAAATTGTTCAATACAAATTTACAAGTAAATCGATCACCTGCACAACCTTCAAATGCTCCAGATTCACAACTGGAATCTGAAGATGAACCAATTGATTTGATGTCTACTACCCAGAAATTCTATAAAAAAATTACTGAAGATTTACAATTGAAGAATAAAATACCATGGGAATTCTTCTCTTTGATGGATAAACCAGTAATGGTCGATGACATTATGATCCTACCAATCACTAGTTTCTCACCAGATGTGGGCCAAATGGGAGCAAAGGCAAGTGATGATAAAACAGCTTTAGTAAAACATATGTTTAGTGGATCTTGGAAAGCTGATGCTGACAAAAACGCCGAAAATGTTAAAAAGGGAGAATAATTTCATCCTTCTTCTTTTTTTAAATTTAATACCAATTATAGTCATTTTTATCCCACATTTCTCTCATATACATACAAATATATATCTTCACAAGATATCAAATATATATATATATATATATTAGCATTCGTTGTACATTAATACTATCATCTCGAAAAATGTCTGTATTTACTGGCTTACCTTATTATGCTCCTTGTAAATTCGAGTATTGTATAAATATTTAAAGGAGTATCTTATTTATTCATTTATATATAATGTATAAAATTGTTACATATGACATAATATCTCATATCTAATAGCTATTCCTCTCGAAGAAATATAATGTAGTTGGTAAGGATGAAAGATAGTATCAAACTAATTCTGGTAAAGAAGAAAAAACAATGTTAAGATTCTATTTCAGAGCATCAAGCTTTTTTTCCGTAAAATTGTTTCTTTCTTTTTTTATTCTATCCAACTTAAAAGTTAATCAAAAATAAGTTGTATTCAAATAATTTTTTTACATTATTTATTTAAAATAATCTATCCTAACTTACTGTCATATATCTAATTATTGTCATGAACAATTTTATTAAAGTTTTTTTTTTAAGCAATTCTAATTATGTATAACATATATATCTAAAAGACTAATCCAGATTTATATATTATGATTGTATTTTTCACATATACAAAATATTTGTTAATATTATATTAAATGTATATTATTTCAGATACATGTACATATTTTTATACAAATTTTATAGAGCGAACCAAAATAATTAATATATTTGTGATGATACATGCAACAGTAACGCTAAACCGAATTGTGTAAATATATCACTAAATGTATTTTATTAATTCTTACGAGATTTTAATAGCTGGTCTGTTATACTACTCTAGGAAATTAATAACAGTACACCTCACAAAACAATGAATCACGTGACTATAATGTTTTTGAGGAAATGTCACATATTTGCAATAATTTCCATTATTAATATGTGGCGCAGTGATTTTTGAAGTCAGGTGACGACTTTCTATTCTGATGAGATGACATCTACAATAATATATAAACACAAAGATGAAAAGTTTTCACTATGACCGAAATATATAGAGAAAAGAAAGAAACAAAAGGTATCAACAAAGAGTTGTCTGGAAATCTGGAAACTAATATTATTATATATTATTTATCTAATCACAGTACATACCAATCAAAATATATAGTCCTTTAAGTTAAAGACTTCATTGTTGTTATCACTCAGGAATTAGTACAAGTAACTATCGAAGATAGAAGGCGTAATTGTGGTAGATCCAGACGAGGCACGCGGCGGACAGCTGGTCAGGTCATGTGACCGAGGGGATATAAATAATATAATATACTTGTGAATAAGTTTATACTGTAAGGGTGCACGAAAGAATATATTCAGTGAAGATGAAGACTTAAGAAATACAGAAATATCTGAGAAGTCGGAGATTATAAGAGATCTACGATAATCGAAGGAGTGAGGCTGCAGGCTCACGACTAAGGAATAGACAGGGTGGCTTTCGGAAGCTTATCCCTGAAAGTGGGATGATAGGTAAATGTTTAGGTACCGTACTACTATCATCGGCAGACACTATACGGAAGGTGTAGTTTACGAACTGGAACGGCTGTTACAATTCGGTTCGTAAGAGTTATCTTCCAGAATGCCGGTTCTGATGAGAACATAATGGTTATGTCCGGGAAGCTTGTGTGTGACGAGACATTGGTCTTATA
Organism: Henningerozyma blattae CBS 6284; assembly: GCF_000315915.1. NCBI lineage: Eukaryota > Fungi > Ascomycota > Saccharomycetes > Saccharomycetales > Saccharomycetaceae > Henningerozyma > Henningerozyma blattae. The sequence continues at coordinate 1,030,897 of NC_020187.1, forward strand.
TAAGAGGAAAGTTCTGTGAAGATGGATATTCAGAATGAGTATTCTGTTTAACGAAACAATCTAATTTTATGTTAATTCCTGGCTCTAGCCAAAACCCGGGTAACATCTACAGATTTATAGAGAAATATTATATACCGTAGCTAAATCTACGACAGTAATAATTACTGACAGAGAACAAGCAAAAAAAATATTACAGGATGTAACAATTTTTTGCTTTGTTACTCCCAGTAGTATATCTTTTTGGCTGCTAGTTTAATACCAACCGTTTATTAAACTATACAACTATATACCTGAGCCTACGTAAGTTAAATATTATTATTATTACGTTCCGATTTGTTCACTGATTTATACACGTGACTAACGTAGGTCACACTATGTGATACAGGAAAAAAATAATGGTTGCTAAGAGATTCGAACTCTTGCATCTTACGATACCTGAGGATCCCACTCTAAGAGTGTTAAGTGTAAACTTGAATCAGGCGCCTTAGACCGCTCGGCCAAACAACCTTATAATTTGTTGATTATGTTGTAGACGAGATTGACTTTATACTCATCTA